>NC_069499.1:1568165313-1568172813 GCF_027579735.1 Bombina bombina | reverse complement strand
ATATTTAAAAACAGTCTCACCAGCTTACATTTGAGGAGAAAATACATTGAGACCTACAGGAGTAACGTGCTTAGAGAATACAATGACAGCTGGGGGAAAACGTCATACACATCCAAGAAACGCCCTTGATTCAGCCCAGTGCCGAAGACTTCAAAGTCACTTTACAATATTAATATAAGGAACTCTTTGCATTTTCACCTCTTGATTATGATTTTAACGTTGTTTACAGAAATGATGTTCAATATGAGTTTTACCATTTATATTAAACAGACCGAAAACACCTTGAAATGTTTATATAAAATGCTTAATTATGCATAATGAAATTACTTTGCAATATATTTTCATAATTAATTTTGTGCCACCTTTTATGTAATTTAGCTTTAATATTTAGCAATTTCTAATTCTCATAACTTAAAATGCACCCTGCTAAATTATCAAGGCTAACACTGCTACATATATACATCTGGCTTTATCAGATAACAACTGCAAAACAATTCATTTTATACTAACTTTATAACCTTTGCTAGACTTTTTGTAAGCAGACTAAAGCCCAGACTCCTTAAAAAAAAAAAAAATTAAAGAAAAAAGGATGTTAATTACGACTTGACTGATATGTTATTCTATAGCGACACAACAGAAATGTCTTGTAATTACAAGGTGCTTACTGTGCCTTTACATATGACTTTTTCTGAGAAAGTTAAAAAAATAAAAATAAAAGAATTTTACGGCTTAACACAATGTTCATTCAATATTCAGGTTACAGTGGGATAAAACTGCCAGAATAAAATCCTACGTTTTATAAAAATAAGAACCACAACAATTATTGTATTTCCAATTAGCACATCTGGGCAAGTATCACAGTTTGCCTTCCCACTGACGTAATCTGTATACATTGCTACTAATGCACCAGAGAACCCTGGTTAAGATATGTAAATGAGATATACAACATCAAACAGTTTTTATTTCCATACTCTATCTGATCACTGAATCCCCTTATAAGTGCAGCTAAACCAAAACCAATTTTGGACAGCTGTTTTGAGAACAGCAGAAGGTAGGTTTGATTTGCTGCTAAGTTAAGCTTATTTCCTGGAAATAAAAGCAGCAGGCTTACCTACCCCTGCTTACGCCAACCTTTTTATGGGTTGGTGGCAGCTTACCCACCTTTTTGGAGATAGTAATTATTTCAGACAATACATCAGGACGTACATACAAGAGATACATAGATGACCTCTTTTTTGTCTGGAATGGCACAGATAAAGATGCTAAAACAATACAGTGGGTTACAATTTTCACACCAATTAGAGGCACTGACAATTCCATACTTGGATGTCAAATTAGAAGGAAATAGCAGTGTAGGAAGGATCAAGATATCACTATAACGAAAATCGATTTCTTGCAAATTTTCATACTAAAAGCAGTCACCCCAAGCACACAGGTTTTGGTGCGGCAAAGGGGCAGTTTATGAAATTGAAATGCAATTGCACGGAAGATAAAGATTTTCTTAGTGAGATTGATGTCTTGAAGGGCCTTCTTCTACAAAGGGGGTATTCAAAGAAGGTAGTCAAAAGGGCTTTTCTGGAGGTTAGTCGTATGCATAGACGGGTAATGCTAAGTAATTCTGTATTTAACACTAGTAGAAATAAGAGGTTTGATAATACCAAGCCAGTCTTTGTTACTACATTTAGTCCTCAATTTGATGACATTTGTAACATAGTAATTAAACATTTGCACAGCTGGCTGAAGATACCCTTAGAGAATATGTCTTCAACGGATGTAATTTTGTCCCCAAGAGGGGGTTACATGGTAGGTAATATTGTTGCCCCCAGTATGCTCAATAATACTGCTAAAGTAGCTAGTAGCTGGTTGACTTTGAAAGGACACTTTAACCCCTTAACGACCGAGGACATGCAGGGTACGTCCTTTAAAAATTGTCAGTTAACGACCAAGGACGTACCCTGCACGTCTTCGGTCTAGAAAGCAGCTGGAAGCGATCCTGCTCGCTTCCAGCTGCTTTCCGGTTATTGCAGTGATGCCTCGATATGGAGGCATCCTGCAATAACCCTGCATGGCTATCCAATGCAGAGAGAGCCACTCGGTGGCCCTCTCTGCACCGGACGACGATGGCCGGTATCATTGGTGGGTGGGAGCCGACTTGGGAGGCGGGTGGGCGGCCATCGATGGGCCCTGTAATGTGGAGGGGGGCGGGATCGGAGGCTGCGAGCGTGTGCATGGGTGGGAACCGCTACACTACAGAAAAAACATGATAAAAGTAAAAAAAAAACAAAAGTATTTAAGTATATAAAAAGCATCTAAGGGATCTGGAAGGGGTGGGCGGATGGTCTTGGGGGGGAAGCTACACTACAGAAAAAGGCAATTTTTTTTTAAAAAAAAGCATATTTTTTTTACTAAACTGGGTACTGGCAGAAAGATGCCAGTACCCAAGATGGCACCCATTAAGGCAGGGGGGGGGGGGGGGGGGTTAGAGAGCTGTTTGGTGGGGGATCAGTGAGGTTGGGGGCTAAGGGGGGATCCTACACAAAAGAATATGTAAATATGCTAACAAAGAAACACAAAGAAGCCCAAATATACCTTTTATTTTAGTAGTAGCAGAGTTTCTGCCAGTACTTAAGATGGTTGGGACAATTGTGGGGTGGGGGAGGGAAGAGAGCTGTTTGGGAGGGATCAGGGGGTCTGATGTTTCAGGTGGGAGGCTGAGCTCTACACTAAAGCTAAAATTAACCCTGCAAACTCCCTACAAGCTACATAATTAACCCCTTCACTGCTAGCCATAATACACGTGTGATGCGCAGCGGCATTTAGCGGCCTTCTAATTACCAAAAAGCAACGCCAAAGCCATATATGTCTGCTATTTCTGAACAAAGGGGATCCCAGAGAAGCATTTACAGCCATTTGTGCCATAATTGCACAAGCTGTTTGTAAATAATTTCAGTGAGAAACCTAAAGTTTGTGAAAAAGTTTGTGAAAAAGGGAACTTTTTTTTTATTTGATCGCATTTGGCGGTGAAATGGTGGCATGAAATATACCAACATGGGCCTAGATCAAGACTTGGGGTTGTCTACTACACTGCACTAAAGCTAAAATTACCCCAAAAAGCTCCCTACATGCTCCACTAATTAACCCCTTCACTGCTGGGCATAATACACGTGTTCTGCTCAGTGGCATTTAGCAGCCTTCTAATTGCCAAAAAGCAATGCCAAAGCCATATATGTCTGCTATTTCTGAACAAAGGGGATCCCATAGAAGAATTTACAACCATTTATGCCATAATTGCACAAGCTGTTTGTAAATAATTTCATAACCAAAAGTTTGTGAAAAAATGTGTGAAAAAGTGAACGATTTTTTGTATTTGATCGCATTTGGCGGTGAAATGGTGACATGAAATATACCAAAATGGGCCTAGATCAATACTTTGGGTTGTCTAATAAAAAAAAATACATACATGTCAATGGATATTCAGAGATTCCTGAAAGATATTAGTGTTCTAATGTAACTAGCGCTAATTTTAATAAAAAAATGGTTTGGAAATAGCAAAGTGCTACTTGTATTTTTGGCCCTATAACTTACAAAAAAAGCAAAGAAGATGTAAACATTGGGTATTTCTAAACTCAGGACAAAATTTAGAAACTATTTAGCATGGGTGTTTTTTTGGTGGTTGTAGATATGTAACAGATTTTGGGGGTCAAAGTTAGAAAAAGTGTGTTTTTTCCATTTTTCTTCATATTTTATAATTTTTTTTATAGTAAATTATAAGATATGATGAAAATAATGGTATCTTTAGAAAGTCCATTTAATGGCGAGAAAAAAGGTATATAATATGTGTGGGTACAGTAAATGAGTATATAAACGGTATATAATATGTGTGGGTACAGTAAATGAGTAAGAGGAAAATTACAGCTAAACACAAGCACCGCAAAAATGTAAAAATAGCCTTGGTCCCAAACGGACAGAAAATGGAAAAGTGCTGTGGTCATTAAGGGGTTAAATGTCACTATACTAAGAGCAAAGTGTTGCAAAGTTACGACTCAATTTCAATAAAAAAATGATTACAAGGTTTATGATTTAAACCACTGTACAAATTGTAGGACGACATTTGTTGTGTACTTGATTGAGGGCTCATCGTGTGATTAACAGTACGTAGGGTGTACCAATAGGGAGGCTCGCTCTAGAATTAGGGAACATATTAATAATATTACTAATGGTGATGATGTATTAACATGCATAATAAAAATGTCTCGTCATTTAAGTGTCAGGTTATAAAATGGGTTCGAAGCCCCCCCTAGGGTGGGGGAGATAGAACTGCTCAGTTGCTATTAAGAGACATTTTCTGGATTTTTAAATTAAAGACAAGAAAACCAAATGGTTTTAACATTGATGGAGGCATCACTAAGTTTTGTAAATAGATTTAGCTTTCCAGTTACGTCAAATTTTAAAACACCATAGTTCCGGGTGTGACACCAATAGTGATAATATTTTTTTAAGTTTACTGTTGATTATTAAGTTTTCATTATTTTTTACCCTTTTCCCTCTCTTTTTTCTTTTTCTTTTTCGTTTTCCCTTCCCACCAGGGGGGTTAATATATATATATATATATATATATATATATATATATATATATATATTACACCAAAAGGTTTATTCTGTGTCATGACATTTAAGAGGAGTCGTTAGCATTAACCAAACATGTGTGTATGTAGGATATTTAAGGGAGAGGGATGATAGATTGTTTATGTCTATAGGCAGCAATAGCCGAAAACGTGTTATACGGATTGTGCTAACGTCTGACTCTTTATGTGTGTTTTATCCTTTTTACAGGGTACAATATTCTTTCAAATTGCTTCTTTCATTTTGCACTTTATTGTATGTATGTGTTTCTCCTTTGCATAAAGAAATGTAGGTTATGGCCATTTGTGAGATACACAGCTATCAAGGTAAAAAATAATGTTTTGCCTTTAGAGATGCTCTTAAAGCACCTCATAGCCCTGACAAATCTTTTTAAAGAAACTCCTATAAAACGTTTGTAATCAGGCCCTAGTTGGCAGTAGGAAAGTCTGAGATGAAGAAATGGGGAGCCAGATACAATGTTTTGGAGGGCCACACTGTGCCTTGAGGGTCCTAGTATAAACCTGTAACAGTGCTAGTACTCACGAGGACAATATTATCATACAGTGCACCAGGAGGCATGTAGGATAACAATAAATTAAAAAACAATTAATTTAAAACTTTTTTTCCTCCTTGCAAATTCAATTTATTAAATGATGTAGCCACAAGGAATATTCAGTAAATGAAATAACGTGTAGCAGGGACAAGCTGAAAGCAAAAACGGTTTAATAGACTATCTACAGCACTCAGTTCATTGCTTTACTTATTTTTGTTTATATATATATATACACACATACACATTCATACACGCACAAATATATATATATATATATACACACACACATAAACATTCATACACTCACACAAATATATATATATATATATATATATATACACACATACACATTCATACACTCACACAAATATATATATATATATACACACACACATAAACATTCATACACTCACACAAATATATATATATATATATATATATATATATATATATACACATTATGATACAAGAGATAGGGTGCACACAGATAGAACTAAAGGGTAAAGCGTATTGTGCTGGCAATCCTAAATGAATATAAACAAATTAATTAGAAAAGAGCTCTAACATATCAAAAGAGCTAAAGCGGATACCTGGCCGCACCAACACACCCCTACAGTATACTAAGGAATGACATTCTAAACAGGTATGCTGAACATATGCTTTTAATAAAAACAAAGCCAAAAAAGATACATGCTGAGAAAAATGGCAACAACAAGATACAGCACACAAACATATACCAAGCGTAGTGCACTACTGTCAACTGTGAGCTAGCATTTGCATAGTATAGTTAACTCATGAGAAAGTCCGTTCTTGATGCCGGGCACTTAAGTGTTAAGAACACGCTCCGGTTTAAAGATTTAGACAGATTACCGTCCTTGATATCTCATTATGTGTGTTTGTTCCGGTACCGGATTAAGGATATAATGTGAGAGTCCACAGGATGGTACTAGTACTGTTGCAAACTTAATCCCATGTGCTAATGACAGCTCCAACTTTAAACTTTCAGTGTGCAAGACTTAATACTGCATGGCTTACCTCCGCTATCTTCACACACTCTACGGTATTACCTGGCAGGATCTCATCCGTGGTGTGACTTACAGCGATGTATTCCGCCTATGCAGCTCTTCACTTGCTTGGTTGTGTTGTGTTCACTTGATATCGTCAGATTCACAGCATATCCACCATGCTGGCGTTCTCCACACTGTGTCTTGTTCTACACATTACGCGTTTCGCCCCTCCCTTTCCGGGCTGAACTCAGGGCTTCATCACAGTTGACAGTAGTGCACTACGCTTGGTATATGTTTGTGTGCTGTATCTTGTTGTTGCCATTTTTCTCAGCATGTATCTTTTTTGGCTTTGTTTTTATTAAAAGCATATGTTCAGCATACCTGTTTAGAATGTCATTCCTTAGTATACTGTAGGGGTGTGTTGGTGCGGCCAGGTATCCGCTTTAGCTCTTTTGATATGTTAGAGCTCTTTTCTAATTAATTTGTTTATATATATATATACACACACATAAACATTCATACACTCACACAAATATATATATATATATATATATATATATATTTATATATACACACACATACACATTCATACACTCACACAAATATATATATATATACACACACACATAAACATTCATACACTCACACAAATATATATATATATATATATATATATATATATATACACACACATAAACATTCATACACTCACACAAATATATATATATATATATATATATATATATATATACACACACATAAACATTCATACACTCACACAAATATATATATATATATATATATATATATATACACACACACATACACATTCATACACTCACACAAATATATATATATATATACACACACACATAAACATTCATACTCTCACACATATATATATATATATATACAATATCAGAAAAAGACCTTGCACTCACTGGATTTTTTAACAAACTTTTTTACTTGGCAAAATTAGTGACGTTTCGGGGACAGTGTATCCCCTTCCTCAGAGGAAGGGGATACACTGTCCCCGAAACGTCACTAATTTTGCCAAGTAAAAAAGTTTGTTAAAAAATCCAGTGAGTGCAAGGTCTTTTTCTGATATTGTATCTAATTTCACTAGCACCCTGGTTGCTGCAAATAAGTGAGAGTGCACATCTTTGCTAAACGTATATATATATATACACACACACATACACATTCATACACTCACACAAATATATATATATATATACACACACATACACATTCATACACTCACACAAATATATATATATATATACACACACATACACATTCATACACTCACACACA
>NC_069499.1:1568132813-1568162813 GCF_027579735.1 Bombina bombina | reverse complement strand
CCACAGATATCCACAGAGGTTCTGAAAATACAGCAGTCATCCTGGAGCGGTGATTTATTACAGGAGACTACCATGAACTCCACTGATCCGGAGCACTTAAAAGCTATAAGTCCCATCATACAGTCTTACCAAGTTTTGAAAGCCCTGCATATGGAAAGAAGAGCACTACTTAGTGATTTGGAATGGCTGCAACTCAGAAATGTCCACAATATCTCTGGCGCAGATTTAATCCAAGGCTCTGAGAATCCTTGCCTCCACAGGAAAGAGGATATAAAAGATCGGCAAGCCACCACTGGGCTACAGAGATATAGCTGTGACAGTTGCAGATACATGAGACCCAGGGGAAGAGTTCTCAGACTCATTGTCCTGGTGCACTATATTTCTTCACATGGCTCCCAACAACGATCTCAGTTACGAAAGACTGGCATAGGCTAATACCATGGTCTTGATCTTTTAAATAGGTACTGTAAAGGCCTTGCATTTTGCTACCCACTTTATTCTTTAGAATGGTTAAATATCTGTTAGCTAAGATTGTTACGAAAAAGGACATTGACACTGGTTTTACATGTTGTGCAATGTTTCCATGTTGTCTTGCCAGTATTATTTGTATGCCGCATGTTGTTGTATTCTTACATTTTCTTGGTGTATTCAGACGTAACAGACAACACTTTGGGGAAGCTGTCTTTTAGAGAGGTGTATGATACCAATTCCTATAGCGCATAACTATTCTCTTACACTCAGTATTCAGACGCAACTCTAGGTTCTAGATGGTCATTAAAGTTCTAGACAGTGGCTCAATGATATTTAAGAAGGTTTGGGGAGCTGGAGTTGTTTAACTATACTACATGCTATATTATCCACTAAGCCTTACCTGACTGCTATATCCCTATATTTTGTATGTGAACCCTAAGAGCAATGTGACTCTATTTAGTATAGAATATTGAGTTTTAGATAATATAATAGTCTGTATGATATGAGACTAAGGTTTGCTGAGTTTTTAATTGAGCTATAATTCATTATGTGTTGTAACCATTACTCCTATCTATCTGAGTTGCATTCCAGCAGTGTGAGAGAGGTAATCCCTGACAGGGCACCCACTGGCTTCACTCTTATGGACTTGGAGAAGGGCAGTTTAATACAGATGAAGTCAGGCTTGAATCGGTACAAGACATTTTATTTAAAATGACACTTGACCTGACAGATTGTTAGAGGTGTTCCTGGTGGAGAGTATAAGCTTGATGTTTAGGTTATACTTCAGCTGCAAATTATCTTCTAGTAGGTCTACATTTTTTATATAACCCAGTGTATGGTAGTTGGCACTAGATTTTATATTATATACCTAACCAAGTAACTGTTTATTATTGTACCTAGCTATATTTGTGCACCAATTAGCAGACTAGAGGGCTGATGATGTTTATTTAGTTATATTGCCTCTGTTTGCCTAAATGTAACTATGGTGACTCTATGTTATTACACTATACTTATTGGTTGTATTCTTATCTCGCATAGATGAACAGCTAAATCATTATCAGGATCCTATAAAGTCATGCTAAGGCCTGATAACGCTATAGTGGATTCTCTAAAGCGCTTAATAGGGCTGAAATATAAAATATATAATGTATCCTTGTACCTACTGCTTGCTGTCTTTTTCCAGGCTATGTCTTTACTAGGTAAGATGCAAATAATATGCTAATTTGTATTTTTCTTATGACATTTTCTCTGTTTAGTAGGTATAACATATGGTGAAAATACCTAGTGGGTACAATACTTTCTTTACTAAGATTTGAGAATGGATAGTGAGAACTACTAATTTGCTATCCCTAGGTTACCCACCTTTATTATATTTCACTGATATTTAAGCATTATTCTGCCTTAACTCAACTTGGTTTTAATTATATGGGTTATATTTAATGTGGCCTATCATTTGATCCGCCCCCCCGCTATCGGTTTACCTTGTAAAGTAAGGAAATTATATCCCAGTAACCTACCCCTAAACCGATATTACAGACATTTTATACAAATTTTACACTTACAGTCCCTTCCCTATACAAGCTATACTACTATCGTACAAATTTTTGTTTACCACAAGTACTATTCCCTCGTTTATACAGTCAATCTCTAGTTTGATGAGACCCAACATTGGCATCTATAGTTTACGGAGATTAATTCACCTTGATAAAATAATTAAACATCAGCTAAATTACGAGTTTTGCGTTGCGGCTTGTAACGCTGAAAATATGGCATTTTCAGCGTGAAAACAGCGCCACAGCTATTACAAGTGTTGTCGGTATAGGTGTACCGCACACCTTTTAGCCTGTACTGCAACGTCAGTCCCGCACTCGTAAAAATGATGTTTTTTCATGGGACTCCCATAGCATCGGTATTATGATTTTTGCGGTGAGGCTAAAAAGTGAGCGTTGCAGCCTATACTGACAAGATCCGTTGCGCAATCTGAAATCAGTAGTTATGAGTTTTACACTACAAAGCTGTAACATAAAACTCATAACTATAGTGTTACAAAATAAACTAACACCCATAAACTACCTATGAACCCCTATACTGATGCCCTCCCGCATCACAAACACTATAATACATTTATTAACTCCTAATCTGCCACTCCCGACATCGCTACAAATAAAAAAAAAATTAACCCCTATTTCGCCGCTCCCGGACATTGTCACCACTATACTAAAGTTATTAACTCCTAAACGGCGTCCTCCTGCATCGCAAACACTATTTGAATATTATTAACCCCTAATCTGCCGTTCGCCCACATCGCCCTTGCGAAACTAAAGTTATTAAGCCCTAATCCGCAAGCCACTATAATAAACCTATTAACCCCTAAACCGAAATCTGCCACTCCCGACATCGCTACAAATAAAAAAAAAATTAACCCCTATTTCGCCGCTCCCGGACATTGTCACCACTATACTAAAGTTATTAACTCCTAAACGGCGTCCTCCTGCATCGCAAACACTATTTGAATATTATTAACCCCTAATCTGCCGTTCGCCCACATCGCCCTTGCGAAACTAAAGTTATTAAGCCCTAATCCGCAAGCCACTATAATAAACCTATTAACCCCTAAACCGAAAGCCCCCCACAACTAAATATAATAAATAAAGCTATTAACCCCTAAACCGAAACCCCCCCGCTTCGCAATAAACTAATTTAAACTAGTAACCCCTAAACCTAACTCCACCCTAACTTTATATTAAAATTACATTTCCCTATCTTAAATTACAGGGAGTGCAGAATTATTAGGCAAGTTGTATTTTTGAGGATTAATTTTATTATTGAACAACAACCATGTTCTCAATGAACCCAAAAAACTCATTAATATCAAAGCTGAATAGTTTTGGAAGTAGTTTTTAGTTTGTTTTTAGTTATAGCTATTTTAGGGGGATATCTGTGTGTGCAGGTGACTATTACTGTGCATAATTATTAGGCAACTTAACAAAAAACAAATATATACCCATTTCAATTATTTATTTTTACCAGTGAAACCAATATAACATCTCAACATTCACAAATATACATTTCTGACATTCAAAAACAAAACAAAAACAAATCAGTGACCAATATAGCCACCTTTCTTTGCAAGGACACTCAAAAGCCTGCCATCCATGGATTCTGTCAGTGTTTTGATCTGTTCACCATCAACATTGCGTGCAGCAGCAACCACAGCCTCCCAGACACTGTTCAGAGAGGTGTACTGTTTTCCCTCCTTGTAAATCTCACATTTCATGATGGACCACAGGTTCTCAATGGGGTTCAGATCAGGTGAACAAGGAGGCCATGTCATTAGATTTTCTTCTTTTATACCCTTTCTTGCCAGCCACGCTGTGGAGTACTTGGACGCGTGTGATGGAGCATTGTCCTGCATGAAAATCATGTTTTTCTTGAAGGATGCAGACTTCTTCCTGTACCACTGCTTGAAGAAGGTGTCTTCCAGAAACTGGCAGTAGGACTGGGAGTTGAGCTTGACTCCATCCTCAACCCGAAAAGGCCCCACAAGCTCATCTTTGATGATACCAGCCCAAACCAGTACTCCACCTCCACCTTGCTGGCGTCTGAGTCGGACTGGAGCTCTCTGCCCTTTACCAATCCAGCCACGGGCCCATCCATCTGGCCCATCAAGACTCACTCTCATTTCATCAGTCCATAAAACCTTAGAAGAATCAGTCTTGAGATATTTCTTGGCCCAGTCTTGACGTTTCAGCTTGTGTGTCTTGTTCAGTGGTGGTCGTCTTTCAGCCTTTCTTACCTTGGCCATGTCTCTGAGTATTGCACACCTTGTGCTTTTGGGCACTCCAGTGATGTTGCAGCTCTGAAATATGGCCAAACTGGTGGCAAGTGGCATCTTGGCAGCTGCACGCTTGACTTTTCTCAGTTCATGGGCAGTTATTTTGCGCCTTGGTTTTTCCACACGCTTCTTGCAACCCTGTTGACTATTTTGAATGAAACACTTGATTGTTCGATGATCACGCTTCAGAAGCTTTGCAATTTTAAGAGTGCTGCATCCCTCTGCAAGATATCTCACTATTTTTTACTTTTCTAAGCCTGTCAAGTCCTTCTTTTGACCCATTTTGCCAAAGGAAAGGAAGTTGCCTAATAATTATGCACACCTGATATAGGGTGTTGATGTCATTAGACCACACCCCTTCTCATTACAGAGATGCACATCACCTAATATACTTAATTGGTAGTAGGCTTTCGAGCCTATACAGCTTGGAGTAAGACAACATGCATAAAGAGGATGATGTGGTCAAAATACTCATTTGCCTAATAATTCTGCACTCCCTGTAAATTAAAACTTACCTGTCAAATTAAAAAAACTAAGTTTAAACTAACAATTAAACTAATATACAGCTAGATTACGAGTTTTGCGTTATGACCGCTGCTATTACAAGTCTTGTCAGAATAGGTGTACCGCACACTTTTTTGGCCGTCATGTAATGTAAGTATCTCACTTTAAGAAAAGTCCTTTTTCAATGAGACTTTCATAGCGCCAGTATTACGAGTTTTGCTGTGAGGCCAAAAAGTGAGCGGTACAGCCTAAAATGACGAGATCTGTAGTTAGTTAGTAGTTATGAATTTTATGTTACAAAGCTGTAGCATAAAACTCATAACTAAACTGTTAAAAAGTACACTAACGGCCATAAACTACCTATTAACCCCGAAACCATCACCTTCCCGCATCGCAAACACTATTTAAATATTATTAACTCCTAATCTGACGTCCGCCCACACCGCTGCTATAATAAACCTATTAACCCCTAAACCTAACCCTAACGTAACCCTAACACCCCCTAACTTAAATATAATTTAAATAAATCTAAATAAATATTCCTGCTCAGTAACGCAGCCCCATTGATTCCTATGGGGAAATAAAAGTTATGTTTACACCTAACACCCTAACATGAACCCCGAGTCTAAACACCCCTAATTTTACACTTATTAACCCCTAATCTTCCGCCCCGACATCGCCAACACCTACATTATTCTTATTAACCCCTAATCTGCCGCTCTGGACACCGCCACCACCTACATTATACTTATTAACCCCTATTCTGCTGCCCCAACATCGCTGACAGCTACATTATATTTATTAACCCCTAATCTGCCCCCCAATGTCGCTGCAACCTACCTATACTTATTAACCCCTAATCTGCCACCCCCAACGTTGCCGCCACTATATTAAATATATTAACCCCTAAATCTAAGTCTAACCCTAACCCTAGCACCCCCTAACTTAAATATAATTTAAATAAATCTAAATAAAATTACTATAATTAACTAAATTATTCCTATTTAAAACTAAATACTTATCTATAAAATAAACCCTAAGATAGCTACAATATAACTAATAGATACATTGTATCTAGCTTAGGTTTTATTTTTATTTCACAGGCAAGTTTGTATTTATTTTAACTAGGTAGAATAGTTTACAGATAAGTATTTAGTTTAAAATAGGAATTATTTAGGTAATGATAGTAATTTTATTTAGATTTATTTTAATTATATGTAAGTTAAGGTGTTAGGGTTATGGTTAGACTTAGGTTTAGGGGTTAACAAATTTAGAATAGTTGCGGCAATGTTGGGGGCGACAGATTAGGGGTTAATAAATGTTGGTAGGTTGCGGCGACATTTGGGGAGGGAGATTAGGGGTTAATAAATATAATGTAGGTGCCGGCGATGTTGGGGGCAGCAGATTAGGGGTTAATTAGTATAATGTAGGTGTCGGCGATGTCCATAGTGGCAGATTAGGGGTTAATAAATATAATGTAGGTGTCAGCGATGTCAGGGGCGGCAGGTTAGGGGTTAATAAGTGTAAGATTAGGGGTGTTTAGACTCGGGGTTCATGTTAGGGTGTTAGGTGTAAACATAAGGAATCAATGGGGCTGCGTTACTGAGCTAAACGCTGCTTTTTTGCAGGAGTTAGACTTTTTCTCAGCCGGCTCTCCCCATTGATGTCTATGATGTCTATGGGGAAATCATGCACGAGCACGTATAACCAGCTCACCGATGACTTAAGCAGCGCTGGTATTGGAGTGCGGTATGGAGCACAATTTTGCTGTAAGCTCACTTCTTACCTTTTAACGCCGGGTTTATAAAAACCTAGATAGCTACAATGTAACTATTAGTTATATTGTAGCTACCTTAGGGTTTATTTTACAGGTATGTATTTAGTTTTAAATAGGAATTATTTAAGTAATGATAGCAATTTTTATTTAGATTTATTTGAATTATATTTAAGTTAGGGGGTGTTAGGGTTAGGGTTAGACTTAGGTTTAGGGGCTAATAAATTTAGTATAGTGGCGGAGACGTTGGGGGTGGCAGATTAGGGGTTAATAAATGTAGGTAGGTGGCGGCGATGTTAGGGGCGGCAGATTAAGTGTTAATAATATTTAACTAGTGTTTGAGATGCAGGAGTGCGGCGGTTTAGGGGTTAATATATTTATTATAGTGGTGGCGACGTTGGGGGATGGCAGATTAGGGGTTAATAAGTGAGGGTACGTTGCAGCAACATTGGGGACGGGAGATTAGGGGTTAGTAAATATAATGTAGGTGTCGGCGATGTTGGGGGCAGCAGATTAGGGGTTAATAAGAATAATGTAGGTGTCGGCGATGTCCGGAGCGGCAGTTTAGGGGTTAATAAATATAATGTAGTTGTCGGCGATGTCAGGGGGTGGCAGATTAAGGGTTAATAAGTGTAGGTAGATGGCGGCGATGTTGGGGGCAGCAGATTAGGGGTGTTTAGACTTGGCGTTTATGTTAGGGTGTTAGGTGTAAACATAAATTTAGTTTCCCCATAGGAATCAATGGGGCTGCGTTACAGAGTTTTATGCTGCCTTATTGCAGGTGTTAGACTATTTTTCTGCCGGCTCTTCCCATTGATGTCTATGGGGAAATCGTGCACGAGCACGTACAACCAGCTCACCGCTGACTTAAGCAGCGCTGGTATTGGAGTGCGGTATGGAGCACAATTTTGCTCTACGCTCACATCTTGCCTAATAACGCTGGGTTTAGGAAAACCTGTAATACCAGCGCTGTAGGGAATTGAGCGGTGACAATAACGTGCAAGTTAGCACCACACCCCTCATAACGCAAAACTAGTAATCTAGCCGTAAGTTACAAAAAATAAAAAACGAAATGATCAAAAATAAAAAAGAATTACACCTAATCTAAGAGCCCTATCAAAATAAAAAAGCCCACCCAAAATTAAAAAAACCCTAGCTTACAATAAACTACCAATGACCCTTAAAAGGGCCTTTTGTGGGGCATTGCCCCAAAGATATCAGCTTTTTTACCTGTAATAAAAACACATAGACCCCCCAAAAGTAAAAACCACCACCCAACCAACCCGCCAAAATAAAACACAGAATTCTAACAAAAACCTAAGCTACCCATTGCCCTGAAAAGGGCATTTGTATGGGCATTGCCCTTAAAAGGGCATTTATCTGTTTTACTGCCCAGACCCTAAACTAAAAAATAAAACCCACCCAATAAACCCTTAAAAAAGCCTAACACTAACTCCCTGATGATCCACTTAGAGTTTTTGAAGTCCCGCTTGAATGATCTTCATCCGGGCGAAGTCTTCATCCAGAGGGCTTCTTCAATCTTCATCCCTGCAGAGACGTCCTGATCCAAGCAGCGAGAAGTCTTCATCCAGACGGCCTCTTCAATCTTCATCCAGGTGACATCTTCTATCTTGATCCTGGAGGCGCGGAGTGGGTCCACCTTGAAGACATCTGGCGTGGAGCATCCTCTTCATATGGTCGCCGCCGTACACTGGATCTTCAATGCAAGGGATGCGATTCACGATGGCATCCCTTGCATTCCTATTGGCCGAAAAATTTGAATCAGCCAATAGGAATTAGGGCTGCTAAAATCCTCTTGGCTATTCAAATCAGCCAATAGGATTCAAGCAGCTCTCATTCTATTGGCTAATTTGAATTTTTCAGCCAATTACAATTTTTTTTTGTAATGTTAGGTTTTAGTGTAAAGTAGCTTAGGTTTTATTTCACAGGTAAGTTTGTATTTATTTTAACTAGGTAGTTAGTAAATAGTTAATAACTATTTACTAACTAATCTACCTAGTTAAAATAAATACAAACTTACAAGTGAAATAAAAATAACACCTAAGCTATCTACAATGTAACTATTAGTTATATTGTAGCTAGCTTAGGGTTTATTTTACATGTAAGTATGTATTTAGTTTTAAATAGGAATATTTAGTTATTAATAGTAAGTTTTATTTAGAATTATTTTAATTATGTTAAAGTTAGGGGGTGGTAGAGTTAGGGTTACGTTAGGGTTAGGGTTACGTTAGGGTTTAATATATTTATTTAGTGTTAGTGATGTGGGAGGCCAGAGGTTTAGGGGTTAATAACTTTAGTATAGTGGTGGCTGCGACATTGGGGGCGGCAGATTAGGGGTTAATAAGTGTAGGGAGGTGGCAGCGATGTTGGGGGCGGAAGATTAGGGGTTAATAAAATAATTTAGGTGACGGCGATGCTGGGGCAGCAGATTAGGGGTTAATAAGTGTAGGTAGGTGGCGGCAACATTGGGGGCAGCAGATTAGGGGTTGATAAATTTATGTAGGTGGCGTCCACATTGGGGACGCCAGATTAGGGGTGTTTAGACTCGGGTTTATGTTAGGGTGTTAGGATTAAACATACATTTTTTTCCCCATAGACATCAATAGGGCTGCGATACGACGCTTTTCATTCCGTGATCGCGGAAATCATGCATGAGCACGTCAAAACACTGCATCTATTTGGGTGAAGCATGGAGCTCAACGCTATCATATTGCCCACACAAGCTGTTTTTTTTAGCAAACCTGTAATAGCAGTGCTATGAAAGGTGAGTGGGGAAAATAACGTACAAGTAAATAGCGAGCCAGCCATAACGCAAAACTCGTAATCTGGCTGATAATTATTGAACTAATATTAAACTAACTACCAATTAAGGTAAACTAATCTCCACATTAAAATAAATCCTAACACTACTCTAAAAATTACAAACTATCTAATTACAAAAAAAAAAATACTAACGGCTAGATTACGAGTTTTGCGTTATGAGTAAAAAAGCAGTGTTAAGGCTCATAACGCTGCTTTTTCACTACCGCTGCTATTACGAGTCTTGTAGGTACAGCTGTCCCTCACACTTTTTTGGCCGTACCGCAAATTAATTCTTTTTCAATGAGACTTCCATAGCGCCGGTATTACAAGCTTTTTTTTGGAAGCCAAAAAGTGAGCGGTACAGAATATCCTGCAAGATTCGTAACGCATTCTAAAGACAGTAGTTATGAGTTTTACCCTACAGAGCTCTAGCATAAAACTCATAACTAAAGTATTAAAAAGTACACCCATAAACTACCTATTGACCCCTAAACTGAGGCCCTCTCGCATTGCAAACACTAAAGTAAAATTATTAACCCCTAATCTGATGCTCCGGACATCGCCGCCACTAGAATAAACATATTAACCACTAAACCGCCGCCCTCCCCCCTCGCAAACACTAGTTAAATATTATTAACCCTTAATCTGCTGCCCCTAACATCACCGCAACCTACATTACAGTTATTAACCTCTAAACTGCCCCCCCCAACGTCGCCGCCACTATACTTAAGTTATTAACCCCTAAACCTAAGTCTTACCCTAACCCTAACACCCCTAACAAATATAATTAAAATAAATCTAAATAAAAATTCCTATCACTACCTAAATAATTCCTATTTAAAACTAAATACTTACCTATAACATAAACCCTAAGCTAGCTACAATATAACTAATAGTTACATTGTATCTAGCTTAGATTTTATTTTTATTTCACAGGCAAGTTTGCATTTATTTTAACTAGGTAGAATAGTTGCTAAATAGTTATTAACTATTTACCAACTACCTAGCTAAAATAAATACAAATTTACCTGTAAAATAAAACCTAACCTGAGTTACACTAACACCTAACCTTACACTACAATTAAATAAATGACCTAAATTAAATACAATTACCTAAATTACAAAAACAAACAAACACTAAATTACACAAAATAAAAAAAGACATTATCAGATATTTAAACTAATTACACCAAATCTAATAGCCCTATCAAAATAAAAAAGGCCCCCCAAAATAAAAATAAAAACCTAGCCTAAACTAAACTAAACTACCAATAGCCCTTAAAAGGGCCTTTTGCGGGGCAATGCCCCAAATAAATCAGTTCTTTTACATGTAAAAAAAATACAAACACCCCCCAACAGTAAAACTCACCACCCACACAACCAACCCTTAAAAGTGCATTTAGCTCTTTTTCAAATGCCCAAACCCTAATCTAAAACTAAAACCCACCCAATAAACCCTTAAATACCTAAAACTAACCCCTGAAGATCCACTTACAGTTTTGAAGAGCCGACATCCATCCTCAACGAAGCCAGGAGAAGTCCTCAACGAAGCAGCAAAAAGTCCTAAACGAAGCCGTGAGAAATCTTCATCCAAGCCGGCAGAAGTGATCCTCCAAACGGGCAGAAGTCTTCATCCAGACGGCATCTTCTATCTTCATCCATCCGGGGCGAAGCGGCTCCATCTTCAAGACATCCGGCACAGAGCATCCTCTTCTTTTGACGTCTTCTTCCCAAATGAATGTTCCTTTAAATGACATCATCCAAGATTGCGTCCCTTGAATTCCGATTGGCTGATAGAATTCTATCAGCCAATTGGAATTAAAGGTGAAAAAATCCTATTGGCTGATACAATCAGCCAATAGGATTGAGCTTGCATTTATTGGCTGATTGGAACAGCCAATAGGATTGAAGCTCAATCCTAATCAGTCAATAGGAATTTTTCACCTTTAATTCTGATTGGCTGATAGAATTCTATCAGCCAATCAGAATTCAAGGGACCCCATCTTGGATGACGTAATTTAAAGGAACCTTCATTCTTCGTTAGACGTCAGAAGAAGAGGATGCTCTGCGCCAAATGTCTTGAAGATGGACCCGCTCCGCACCAGATGGATGAAGATAGAATATGCCGTCTGGATGAAGACTTCTGCCCGTCTGGAGGACCACTTCTGATGGCTTGGATGAAGACTTCTCCCGGCTTCGTTAAGGACTTCTTGCTGCTTTGTTGAGGACTTCTCCCGGCTTCGTTGAGGACTTCTTGCTGCTTTGTTGAGGACTTCTCCCGGCTTCGTTGAGGATGGATTTCCGGTCTTAAAAACTGTAAGTGGATCTTCGGGGGTTAGTGTTAGGTTCTTTTAAAGGGTTTATTGGGTGGGTTTTATTTTTAGGTTAGGGTTTGGGCAGCAATAGAGCTAAATGCCCTTTAAGGGCAATGCCCATCCAAATGCCCTTTTCAGGGCAATGGGGAACTTAAGTTTTTTTATTTAGGATTTTATTTGGGGGGTTGGTTGTGTGAGTGGTGGGTTTTACTATTGGGGGGTTGTTTGTATTTTTTTTACAGGTAAAAGAGCTGATTTCTTTTAAGGGCTATTGGTAGTTTAGTTTAGGCTAGGCTTTTTTTTATTTTGGGGGGGGCTTTTTTATTTTGATAGGGCTATTAGATTAGGTGAAATTAGTTTAAATATTTGATAATGTCTTTTTTTTTAAAGATCATTTTTTGCAATTTAGCTAATTGTATTTAATTTATTAAATTGTATTTAATTTAGGTATTTTTTTTAATTGTAGTATAGTGTTGTGTTAAGTGTTAGTGTAACCTAGGTTAGGTTTTATTTTACAGGTAAATTTGTATTTATTTTATCTAGGTAGTTAGTAAATAGTTAATAACTATTTAGTAACTATTCTACCTAGTTAAAATAAATACAAACTTGCCTGTAAAATAAAAATAAAGCCTAAGCTAGATACAATGGCACGTATTTATCAAGCCGTCAACTGCAAATACGCTGGAATTCCGCAGCGTATTTGTGGCAAGCCTGATTCGCCTTAGTTATCAAACCCTAAAGACCGGCAAAAGTAGAATTTAGTGATGTAACATACGATCCGCCGGACTCAGTCCGACACAGATCGATGCTTACAATCTGACTACTTTTGGAAGTTGTCAAATTCCTACCAGGTACGCTCGGCACTATTCCGGCCCAGCGTACCTGGTTTTCAATCCGCCGCCCTGGAGGCAGCAGATGCCATAGGAATCAATGGGAGTTGGAAAGCAGCGAGAGCTCATTTTCGCTGCTGCCCGATATCCCATTGATTCCTATGGTAACGTCTACACCTAACACCCTAACATGTACCCCGAGTCTAAACACCCCTAATCTGCCCCCCCAACACTGCCGCGACTAAATAGAACTTATTAACCCCTATCCCGCCACTACCGGACCCCGCCACAACTAAATAAAACTTATTAACCCCTATCCCGCCGCTCCCAGACCCTGCTGCAACTAAATAAAACTTATTAACCCCTAAACCGCCGCTCCCGGAGCCCACCGCCACCTACATTATACTTATTAACCCCTAATCCTCCACCCCCTACACAGCCGCCACTATATTAAATTTATTAACCCCTAAACCTAAGTCTAACCCTAACCCTAACACCCCCTAACTTAAATATAATTTAAATAAATCTAAATAAATTATTCCTATTTAAAACTAAATACTTGCCTATAAAATAAACCCTAAAATAGCTACAATATAACTAATATTTACATTGTAGCTATTTTAGGATTTATTTTTATTTTACAGGTAACTTTGTATTTATTTTAACTAGGTAGAATAGTTATTAAATAGTTATTAACTATTTAATAACTTCCTAGTTAAAATAAATACAAATATACCTGTAAAATAAAACCTAACCTAAGTTACAATTACACGTAACACTACACTATAATTAAATAAATTAAGTAAACTAAATACAATTAAAAACAATTATCTAAAGTACAAAAACAAACACTAAATTACAGAAAATAATAAAATAATTGCAAGTTTTTTAAACTAATTACACCTAATTTAATCCCCCTAATAAAATAAAAAAGCCCCCCAAAATAATAAAAAAATCCCTACCCTATACTAAATTACGAATAGCCCTTAAAAGGGCCTTTTGCGGGGCATTGCCCCAAAGTAATCAGCTCTATTACCTGAAAAAATAGTACAATACCCCCCAACATTAAAACCCACCACCCACACACCCAACCCTACTCTAAAACCCACTCAATCCCCCCTTAAAGAAACCTAACACTAACCCCTTGAAGATCACCCTACCTTGAGACGTCTTCACCCAACCTGGACGAAGCCGGGCGAAGTGGTCCTCCAGAGGGGCAGAAGTCTTCATCCAGGCGGCATCTTCTATCTTCATCCATCCGGCGCAGAGCGGGTCCATCTTCAAGACATCTGATGCGGAGCATACTCTTCCAACGACATCCGACGACTGAATGACGGTTCCTGTTCCAATTGGCTGTTCCAATTAGCCAATAGAATGCAAGATCAATCCTATTGGCTGATTGGATCAGCCAATAGGATTGAACCTCAATCCTATGGGCTGATTGCATCAGCCAATAGGATTTTTCCTACCTTAATTCCGATTGGCTGATAGAATTCTATCAGCCAATCGGAATTCAAGGGACGCCATCTTGGATGACATAATTTAAAGGAACCGTCATTCAGTCGTTGGATGTCGTTGGAAGAGGATGCTCTGCGTCGGATGTCTTGAAGATGTACCCGCTCCGCACCGGATGGATGAAGATAGAAGATGCCGTCTGGATGAAGACTTCTACCTGTCTGGAGGACCTCTTCTGCCTGGCTTGGATGAAGCCAGGCAGAAGTTAAAATAAATACAAAGTTGCCTGTAAAATAAAAATAAATCCTAAAATAGCTTCAATGTAACTATTAGTTATATTGTAGCTAGCTTAGGGTTTATTTTATAGATAAGTATTTAGTTTTAAATAGGAATAATTTATTTAGATTTATTTAAATTATATTTAAGTTAGGGAGTGTTAGGGTTAGTGTTAGACTTAGGTTTAGGGGTTAATACATTTAATATGGTGCCGGCGGTGTAGTGGGGGGCAGATTAGGGGTTAATAAATATAATGTAGGTGGCGGCGGTGTAGGGGGGGCAGATTAGGGGTTAATACATTTATTAGAGTTGCGGTGGGCTCCGGGAGCGGCAGTTTAGGGGTTAATAACTTTATTTAGGTGCGGCAGGGTCTGGGAGCGGCGGTATAGGGGTAAACAGTATAGTATAGTGTGGGTTTTTAGTGACAGGGTACCAAGAAAGCTGAAGAAAAGCAGAAGAGCAGCGAGATCGATGACTGTTAGTTAACAGCAGTCCGCTGCTCATCGCACCGTACTTGGTGCGTAGCTTTTTTACAGCTTTTTTGGTAACTTTGGAAAATGTATTCAGGTCCGCGGCCGCAATGTTAGGAGATCTTAGGAGAGCGTATTGGTGCCGTCGAATGCAAGAAAGTCGACGGCTTGATAAGTAGATGCCAATGTAACTATTAGTTATATTGTAGCTAGCTTAGGGTTTATTTTACAGGTAAGTATTTAGTTTTAAATAGGAATTATTTAGGTAATGATAGTACTTTTATTTAGATTTATTTTAATTATATTTAAGTTAGGGGGTGTTAAGGTTATGGTTAGACTTAGGGGTTAATAAATTTAGAATAGTTATGGCGATGTTGGGGGGGCCACAGATTAGGGGTTAATAAATGTAGGTAGGTTGCGGCGACATTGGGTGAGGGAGAATAGGGGTTAATAAATATAATGTAGGTGTCGGCGATGTTGGGGGCAGCAGATTAGGGGTTAATAAGTATAATGTAGGTGTCGACGATGTCCGAAGCGGCAGATTAGGGGTTAATAAATATAAAGTAGGTGTCAACGATGTCGGGGGCGGCAGATTAGGGGTTAATAAGTGTAAGATTAGGGGTATTTAGACTCGGGGTTCATGTTAGGGTGTTAGGTGTAAACATAAGGAATCAATGGGGCTGCGTTACTGAGCTAAACGCTGCTTTTTTGCAGGTGTTAGACTTTTTCTCAGCCGGCTCTCCCCATTGATGTCTATGGGGAAATCATGCACGAGCACGTATAACCAGCTCACCGCTGACTTAAGCAGCGCTGGTATTAGAGTGCTGTATGGAGCACAATTTTGCTCTACGCTCACTTCTTGCCTTTTAACACAGGGTTTATAAAAACCTGTAATACCAGCACTGTAGGAAAGTGAGCGGTGAGAATAAAGTGCAAGTTAGCAACGCACCCCTATTACCGCAAAACTCGTAATCTAGCCATAAGATAGCTACAATGTAACTATTAGTTATATTGTAGCTATCTTAGGGTTTATTTTACAGGTAAGTATTTAGTTTTAATTAGGAATTATTTAGGTAATGATAGCAATTTTTATTTAGATTTATTTGAATTATATTTAAGTTAGGGGGTGTTAGGGTTAGGGTTAGACTTAGGTTTAGGGGTTAATAAATTTAGTATAGTGGCGGCCACGTTGGGGCGGCAGATTAGGGGTTAATAAATGTAGGTAGGTGGCGGCAATGTTAGGGGCGGCAGATTAAGGGTTAATAATATTAAACTAGTGTTTGCGATGCAGGAGTGCGGCGGTTTAGGGGTTAATATGTTTATTAAAGTGGTGGCGACATTGGGGGTGGCAGATTAGGGGTTAATAAGTGTAGGTAGGTTGCGGAGACATTGGGGGCTAATAAATATAGATTAGGGGTTAATAAATATAATGTAGGTGTCGGTGATGTTGGGGGCAGCAGATTAGGGGTTAATAAATATAATGTAGGTGTCGGCGATGTCCGGAGCGGCAGTTTAGAAGTTAATAAATATAATGTAGGTGTCGGCAATGTCGGGGGCAGCAGATTAGGGGTTAATAAGTGTAAGATTAGGGGTAATTAGACTCGGGGTTCATGTTAGGGTGTTAGGTGTAAACATAAATTTAGTTTCCCCCTAGGAATCAATGGGGCTGCGTTACAGAGCTTTACGCTGTTCTATTGCAGGTGTTAGACTTTTTTTCAGCCGGCTCTCCCCATTGATGTCTATGGGGAAATCGTGCACGAGCATGTACAACCAGCTCACCGCTGACTTAAGCAGCGCTAGTATTGGAGTGCGGTATGGAGCACAATTTTGCTCTACGCTCACATCTTGGCTAATAACACCGGGTTTAGGAAAACCTGTAATACCAGCGCTGTAGGGAAGTGAGCGGTGACAATAACGTGCAAGTTAGCATCGCACCCTTCATAACGCAAAACTCGTAATCTAGCCATAAATTACAAAAAATAAAAAAACGAAATGATCAAAAATAAAAAAGAATTACACCTAATCTAATAGCCCTTTCAAAATAAAAAAGCCCACCCAAAATTAAAAAAACCCTAGCCTACAATAAACTACCAATGGCCCTTAAAAGGGCCTTTTGTGGGGCATTGTCCCAAAGATATCAGCTCTTTTACCTGTAATAAAAACACAAAGATCCCCCAAAAGTAAAAACCACCACCCAACCAACCCCCCAAAATAAAAAACCTAATTCTAACAAAAACCTAAGCTACTCATTGCCCTGAAAAGGGCATTTGTATGGGCATTGCCCTTAAAAGGGCATTTAGCTGTTTTACTGCCCAGACCCTAAACTAAAAAATAAAACCCACCCAATAAACCCTTAAAAAAGCCTAACACTAACTCCCTGACGATCCACTTACAGTTTTTGAAGTCCCGCTTGAACGATCTTCATCCCGGCGAAGTCTTCATCCAGAAGGCTTCTTCAATCTTCATCCCGGCAGCGACATCCTGATCCAAGCAGCGAGAAGTCTTCATCTAGGCGGCCTCTTCAGTCTTCATCCAGGTGGCATCTTCTATCTTGATCCCGGAGATGCGGAGCGGGTCCACCTTGAAGACATCTGGCGCGGAGCATCCTCTTCATATGGTCGCCACCGTACACTGGATCTTCAATGCAAGGGATGCAATTCACGATGGCATCCCTTGCATTCCTATTGACTGAAAAATTTGAATAAGCCAATAGGAATTAGGGCTGCTAAAATCCTCTTGGCTATTCAAATCAGCCAATAGGATTTAAGCAGCTCTCATTCTATTGGCTAATTCTAAATTTTCAGCCAATTACAATTTTTTTTTGTAATATTAGGTTTTAGTGTAAGGTAGCTTAGGTTTTATTTCACAGGTAAGTTTGTATTTATTTTAACTAGGTAATTAGTAAATAGTTTATAATAATAACTATTTACTAACTAGTCTACCTAGTTAAAATAAATACAAACTTACCTGTGAAATAAAAATAAAACCTAAGCTAGCTACAATATAACTATTAGTTATATTGTAGCTAGCTTAGGTTTTATTTTGCAGGTAAGTTTGTATTTATTTTAACTAGGTATTATTTAGTTAATAATAATAACTTTAATTTAACTCTAATTTGATTATGTTAAAGTTAGGGGTGTTAGGGTTAGGTTTAGGGTTAGGGTTACGTTTAGGGGTTAATATAGTTTAATTTAGGTTGTTGCAATGTGGAGGGCTGGCGGATTAGGGGTTAATAGTTTTATTTAGTGGTAGTGATGTGGGAGGCCAGAGGTTTAGAGGTTAATAGCTTTATTTAGGCGGCGACAATATCGGGAGCGGCAGATTAGGGGTTAATAACTTTAATATAGTTGCAGCAATGTTGGGGTGCAGCGGATAAGGGGTTAATAACTTTAGTATAGTGGCGGCGATATCGGGAGCGGCAGATTAGGGGTTAATACCTTTATTTAGATGGAGGCGATATCAAGAGCGGCAGATTAGGGGTTAATAACTGTAGGCAGGCGTCGGCGATGTCAGGGGCAGCACATTAGGGGTGTTTAGACTTTGGGTTTACGTTAGGGTGTTAGGTTTATACGTTAGTTTTATTTTCCCCATAGACATCAATGGGGCTGTGTTACAGAGCTTTTGTTTCCACAAACGCAGGTGTTAGACTTTTTTTTTGCTGGCTCTCCCCATTGATGTCTATGGAAAAAACATGCATGAGCACGTCAAAACACTACTGCTTTTGTGTGTGTTATGGAGCTCAACGCAGCCATATCGCCCGCACAAGCCGGGTTTTTTTAAACTTGCAATGGCAGCGCTATAGGAAATGAAATAACGTAACTTTTGTTGTGTTTGTTAATTTCTCCATAGCGCTCAAAACTCGTAATCTAGCTGCATGTTAATTAAAATTGGAAAACTTGAGATTCACTATATGTAACCATAATATACCTTATACTTGTCTTATGTTTAACCAGATTTGCTTTTTTCTTAAGTTGTTTGAAGAGATACATTGTCCATATATATTTTGTATACACTGATATGCTATGTACATCTATTTTGAATCTCAATAAATATACTTAAAAAAAACAAAATCCAGAAAAACTCATTTCAAAAAAGTTATGAATTGATTTGCATTTTAATGAGTGAAATTAGTATTTGATTCCCTATCAATCAGCAAGATTTCTGGCTCCCAGGTGTCTTTTATACCGGTAATGAGCTGAGATTAGGAGCACTGTCTTAAAGGGAGTGCTCCTAATCTCAACTTGTTACCTGCATAAAAGACACCTGTCCACAGAAGCAATCAATCAGATTCCAAACTCTCCACCATGGCCAAGACCAAAGAACTGTCCAAGGATGTCTGGGATAAGATTGTAGACCTACACAAGGCTGGAATGGGCTACAAGACAATCGCCAAGCAACTTGGTGAGAAGGTGACAACAGTTGGTGCGATTATTTGCAAATGGAAGAAACACAAAATAACTGTCAAGCTCCTTCAGTCTGGGGCTCCATGCAAGATCTCACCTTGTGGATTTTCAATGATCATGAGAATGGTGAGGGATCAGCCTAGAACTACACTGGAGGATCTTGTCAATGATCTCAAGGTAGCTGGGGCTATACTCACCAAGAAAACAATTGGTAACACAATACGCTGTGAAAGACTGAAATCCTGCAGCACCCGCAAGGTCCCTCTGCTCAAGAAAGCACATGTACAAGCCCGTCTGAAGTTTGCCAATGAACATCTGAATGATTCAGAGGAGAACTGGGTGAAAGTGTTGTGGTCAGATGAGACCAAAATTAAGCTCTTTGGCATTAACTCAACTCACCGTGTTTGGAGGAGGAGGAATGCTGTCTATGACCCCAAGAACACCATCCCCACCGTCAAACATGGAGGTGGAAACATTATGGACAGCACAACTTCTCTGCATAAAATGGACGACGGACGGGGCCATGTACCATCAAATCTTGGGTGAGAAACTCCTTCCCAAAGCCAGGGCATTAAAAATGGGTCGTCAATGGGTATTCCAGCATGACAATGACCCAAAACACACGGCAAAGGCAACAAAGGAGTGGCTCAAGAAGAAGCACATTAAGGTCCTGGAGTGGCCTAGCTAGTCTCCAGACCTTAATCCCATAGAAAATCTGTGGAGGGAGCTGAATGTTCGAGTTGCCAAACGTCAGCCTCAAAACCTTAATGACTTGGAGAGAATCTGCAAACAGGAGTGGGACAAAATCCCTCCTGAGATGTGTGCAAACCTGGTGGCCAATTATCAAAAACGTCTGACCTCTGTGATTGCCAACAAGAGTTTTGTCACCAAGTACTAAGTTATGTTTTCAAAGGGGTCAAATACTTATTTCATTCATTAAAATGAAAATCAATTTATAACTTTTTTGAAATGTGTTTTTCCTGATTTTGTTGTTGTCATTCTGTCTCTCACTGTTCAAATAATTTTTTTTATAGACTGATCATTTCTTTGTCAGTGGGCAAACATACAAAATCATCAAGGGATCAAATCATTTTTTCCCTCACTGTATATATATATATATATATATATATATATATATATATATAGACACACACACACACACACAATATACATGTATATATATATATATATATATATATATATATATATATACACACATATACACACACAATATATATATAGAAGACATTCTTCCGAAAGATTGTCATCTCATAAATGTATAGTTAGTCCAATAAAAAGGCATCATTGCTCAATGCAATACTCTTGTTATTTTGATATCTAAATCTCTGGACTAACACGGCTACTCCATTCAACGTATATATATATATATATATATATATATATATATATAAGTACAAAAGGTAACTCAGGCACTTCCCGGAGAATAATGTAAAAAGAAGGCTTTATTGATCCAAGTAATAAAAACAGACTAAAGCATAGTCCAAACTGACACAGCTTTAAACAATTAATATACAGTGAATAAGGACTGCTGGGTTCCTGCTGCAGACATGTTTCGTGCTGAGGTAGCACTTGTTCACTGCTTACAGGATACCCAGACTCCTCCGGGTTTAAATAGAGAATTTCTTAAAGGTACATATACTCTATTTCAAACATCCTTATTGTCAACAATTCTATATGAACTTGATTACCAAATTTTATTTTTCCTAATTTTAACCAGGCATATTATCATGATACATAGTTTTGTATATAGCAGTCTAGCATAATGTATTATTTTATTTTATTTTATTTCAATGCGCAAAAAGGAACTGCTATTTCTCTCAATACTGTTATCATATATCATTCATAGCCTAATATATACAGTTAATCACCTCTTTAGTGTACACCTATCTATAGAAAATGTATATCATATAGACATACCTAGATTGTTTAAAAATACCTAGATTAGAAAGTTGGGGATTCATTCAAAAGATTTAAGGAGATTTAAAGAGATACGTCTTTAGTTAAACACACAGATCAATATCTCTCCTAAAATTCAATCCATAGGGGATAGAGGTACTGGCTGTAAAAATCCAGAAGACCTCTCTTAAATCTAATTTTTCCTCTCTACTTCCCCCTCTCCTCCACTGTGGAACATGGTCTATTGCTTGAACAGACAGTAACTTTGTATCCGAATTGTGATTATCTCTAAAGTGTCGTGTACTTGGAGTATCAGATTCTAGATCTTCAATATAGGGGGACACATTTATTTCAACTACCACAAACAAAATACATAAAATAAATTTTTACATTAATTGCACTACAACCCATGTAGTTTACATGTTGACCTGTAGGGGGTGCCAAAAGCAGTATATCAGAAAAACTAAAAGGTCCTTAAAGGATAGATTTTTGGCAGATGTAAGATCTATTGAAGATCCAGAATCTGATACTCCAATTGCACGACACTTTAGAGATAATCACAATTCGGATACAAAGTTACTGTCTGTTCAAGCAATAGACCATGTTCCACAGTGGAGGAGAGGGGGAAGTAGAGAGGAGAAATTAGATTTAAGAGAGGTATTCTGGATCTTTACAGCCAGTACCTCTATCCCCTATGGATTGAATTTTAGGAGAGATATTGATCTGTGTGTTTAACTAAAGACGTATCTCTTTAAATCTCCTTAAATCTTTTGAATGAATCCCCAACTTTCTAATCTAGGTATTTTTAAACAATCTAGGTATGTCTATATGATATACATTTTCTATAGATAGGTGTACACTAAAGAGGTGATTAACTGTATATATTAGGCTATGAATGATATATGATAACAGTATTGAGAGAAATAGCAGTTCCTTTGAAATAAAATAAAATAAAATAATACATTATGCTAGACTGCTATATACAAAACTATGTATCATGATAATATGCCTGGTTAAAATTAGGAAAAATAAAATTTGGTAATCAATTTCATATAGAATTGTTGACAACAATAAGGATGCTTGAATTAGAGTAAATGTACCTTTAAGAAATTCTCTATTTAAACCCGGAGGAGTCTGGGTATCCTGTAAGCAGTGAACAAGTGCTACCTCAGCACGAAACTTGGATCAATAAAGCCTTCTTTTTACATTATTCTCCGGGAAGTGCCTGAGTTACCTTTTGTACTTTTCTACATACCTGTACTGTGAGACGAGCAGTACTTACTCAGCAGCATATCCGGGAGAGTTGATAACGTCATCCCCCCCACTGGAGCTCCGAAAGTGCTGTGAGAACGTGCAGCGTGTATGGCAGGTGAGATAGAGCGCAACGCTGCAACCGCTGTGGAGTATATATATAACACAAAGGACACTGATCGTAACTCACTGCTACTCTATACAAAATGCCACCCTCCAGCTCTGAAAAAGGCTCTCCCAAAATCCCAATTACGTAGGGTCATAAGGAATAATACTGACATTTGCAACAGAGAAACCCAACTGGATGATATGCAATCACGCTTCCAACAACGATGTTATCCCACTAAACTTCTTGCAAGACAATGGTGGGTTGTAACACAACCAGTTGATGCCCATGATGATGAGATTGATGAGAGTTTGAGGATATTTGTCACCACATATATGGGTGACAAAAAAAAGAGATTGGGTCTGTACTCCATAAGAACTAGGAGATCTTAGCAACAGACAAAACTCTACCTTTTAAAAATATGCTAGCGCCACGAACAGGCTTCAAAAGAGCAAGATCCCTTTGTGACATTCTGGTAAAGACAGATCCACAACAGTGCAATGCTAAGTCCACTTGGCTATCAACAAAGAGACCTGGATGCTTTAGATGTCTGGGATGCACAAAGTGCAGTGGTCTCATCACAGGTGCATATTCCTCACATACTTACAGAAGACAATGTTTCATGCATAGGTTTTGGTTGAACTGTACCACCACAAACATTGTGTATCTGTTACACTGTATATGTGGGCTTTTTGATGTAGGGAAGACTTGTGATGACCTGCGGACTTGTATGGCGAATCAGAGCTCCGCCATCCGGTTAGCACTAAAGAGAAGCACATCTAAGCAGCTGGTAGCCCATCATTTCCAGCAAGCAGGCCATACGGTTGCAGATCTCAAATACACCATCATCGACCATGTTCTCCCACAGAGCAGAGGTGGAGACCGAAACAGATTACTTTTACAGAAGGAAGCTAGATGGACATACATACTGGACACCCTTGTTCCCAAGGGTGTGAACACTCATTTGGACTGGCATGCCTACCTATAAAACTAATATGTGTATGAGAGTACAGGCATCCATAGCTGCATTGATCTAACCTAAGTCACTTTGCTCTATTTTAATTAAATTAATTCTAATTGCACTTAGTTTTGCTCTCTCTCCCCCTCTCTTTTGTGCTCTCTCCCCCTCTCTTTTGCGCTCTCTCCCCCTCTCTTTTGCGCTCTCTCTCGCTCCACATCTCTTTTGCTCTCTTTCTCCCCCCTCTCTTTTGCTCCCTCTCTCCCCCTCACTTTTGCTTTCTCTCCCCCTCTCTTTTGCTCTCTCTCCCCCTCTCTTTTGCGCTCTCTCTCACCCCTCTCTTTTATGCTCTCTCTCTCAACCCTCTCTTTTGCATTCTCTCTCTCTTTTGCGCTCTCTCCCCCTCTTTTGCGCTCTCTCTCTCCCCCTCTCTTTTGCGCTCTCTCTCTCCCCCTCTCTTTTATGCTCTCTCTCTCAACCCTCTCTTTTGCATTCTCTCTCTCTTTTGCGCTCTCTCCCCCTCTTTTGCGCTCTCTCTCTCCCCCTCTCTTTTGCGCTCTCTCTCTCCCCCTCTCTTTTGCGCTCTTTCTCCCCCCTCTCTTTTGTGCTCTCTCTCTCCCCCCTCTCTTTTGCTCTGTCTCTCTCTCCTTTTTTTTTGCTCTCTCTCGCCATCCCTTTTTTTTGCTCTTTCTCTCCATCCCTCTCTTTTGCTCTCTCTCTCCCCCCCTCTCTTTTGCTCTCTCTCTCCCCCCTTTTGTGAGCTTTTGTTTTGGAGGTGGGAGAAGTTTGGAGAATCTAAGGACGTGGGCAGCTTTTGATCCCTGGAAGTGGAATAGTGCTGTAAACTTGCTACATATCTGTCTTACATACATTTTTTGGGAGAAACTGGGCTTGCAGTGAACACCTAAAGGGAAGTACTAACATTGGTTAAATACAATACTTGCTATACTAGTCCAATATGAATATATATCTCTGAGGTGGTGGGGCAAGTTGTTGCATTTTTATATGTCTGAAGAAGGGGGTAAGACCCTGAAAACGTTCACTAATTAAAAGTGACAAGCTTAAAAAGAATTTCCAGTGAGTGCTCTCTTTGTTTTGGATATTGTCTGCTTCTGCAGCACCTTGGGTTTGTGAACATTGTTATCTGGTGTGCTATTTTCTAATGACTATATATATATATATGTATGTAACAGAAAAAGATCCCAGCACTGAATTCTATAACAATTTATTATTCAAAAACAACAACTTAAATTATTACAGCAATGTCATCATATGAGGGGCTCATCTCATTCACATCATCCTCCTCAATCAAACCCACATCCACCAAAAAACAAAAATAAAAAGTTGCCAATTATTTAAGTGTAAAAAAGAAAAAAGAAAAAAGAAAAAATCAGAAATAATGCAACCCCCAAGGCATCCCAAGGGGAAATGACCAGCATCACCTGCGAACAAAGTAACTATGATTTGAATAAACCCCAGCTTTTTAAATTCAGTCGATCCTGAGTGGAGGTGATTTTACACCTGTTGTCAACACTCTCAAATTATACAATCCCAGTGTATTGTAGTTGTTTCATCAAGTTGAACTTGAAACAAAGTATCACTTTCAATATTAGCTATTTATATCATCCAGTATATTGCCAGCACTCTCAAGATATACAGTCCAAGTGTATTTAACTTTGTTTCATCAAATCGGACTTTCGACTAAATATCACTTTCAAGAATTACCATTTATAACATCCAGCATATTAACAGCATTTCACCAGGTTAAACTTGACATGCAATTTTGCTTAATAGGGTTAAACATAGGTCTGTAATCTGTGCCATCTGCGTCTGAAGTAGTTTAACACTAGTTTGATAGTTAGTCCGTCTATTCGTGTGACAGTGATACAGACAATCTCACAGCTTATAATTCAATCTTCACTCACTCCAACCACCAATGTCCCCACTTGGTACCCTCATGCCGTAACACTTGCATTTTATAATAGGTGAGCCTGTGGGGCCTATCTATCAAGTTCCGAAAGGAGCTTGACGTCCCGTGTTTTGTTGTGAGTCTTCAGACACAAAGATCGCTGCTCCATAACCTGTCTGCCTGCTCTGAGCAGGCGGACAGACATCGCAACAATTCAAACCGATCGAGTATGATTGGGTTGATTGACAGCTACCTGCTGGCGGCCCATTGGCCGTGAGTCTGCAGGGGGCGACGTTGCACCAGCTGCTCTTGTGAGCTGCTGGTGCAATGCTGAATACGGAGAGCGGAATTGCTCTCCGCATTCAGCGAGGTCTGGCGGACCTGATCCGCACTGTCGGATCAGGTCCACCAGACTTTGTTAAATAGAGGCCTGTGTCAAAAATGAGTGGTCTGTGGTGTCCGTGAGTCTTAATCTCAATATATGCGAGTGATTTGGTCTGTAGCCGGTTTCCCAGTCTCCTACCTCACTGTCACCATTATCCAGGCGTTTTGTCTTTTGTGAGTAGTCAGAGTTGTGCAGTAACAACATGCGGCGTTCAGATACACAGACCAGAGCAGGTGATGGCATCATAAGATCTCCAATGTGCGTTTCGGGATTCCGCCCCTTGTCAAGGAGAATGGGGTGTGTACCAGCAGGATGCCTTTTATAGGTCAAAACTGAATCCTTATTTGTTAATACCATTCAACCCCCATGTATATATCTTCAGATGGAGGAAGACACAACAAACATCTTAAACGTAAATACATTCACTGTGTTCATACCTCCCATCTTTTTTCACAACCTCTATTCTAATAATGTATATATTGCTTAGATAGCAATTCCGTTTAAAAATACAAATATATAAAGAATGTTGTGTTGCCAAGTTTAAGTCAAGATGGGAGGTATGAACACAGTGAATTTATATATTATATATACATGTTTTTTTGGTGGATGTGGGTTTGAGTGTGGAGTGTGTGAATGAGATGAGCCCCTCATATGATGTCATTGCTGTAATAATTTAAATTGTTGTTTTCGAATAAATTGTTATAGAATCCAGTGCTGGGATTTTTTTGTGTTCCATATTATTAGGGTGGTTAGACTACATCCTATCCTGGGCACGGGCACATTATTAGTTGTTAAGTGGATAAGCGGTGCTGTCACATAATTCATTTAATATATATATATATATATATATATATATATATACATACACACACAATATTTATATATACATACACACACACTCACACTAGTGATGTCGCGAACATAAAATTTTCCGTTCGTGAATGGCGAACGCGAACTTCTGCAAATGTTCGCGAACGGGCGAACCGGGCGAACCGCCATAGACTTCAATAGGCAGGCGAATTTTAAAACCCACAGGGACTCTTTCTGGCCACAATAGTGATGGAAAAGTTGTTTCAAGGGGACTAACACCTGGACTGTGGCATGCCGGAGGGGGATCCATGGCAAAACTCCCATGGAAAATTACATAGTTGATGCAGAGTCTGGTTTAATCCATAAAGGGCATAAATCACCTAGACTACAGTATAGTGTAAATATAACTTTTATATGCACAGTGGGTAACAAAACTATGAGTGTGACTCACTTTATTGCTATATACACTTTATTGTCATGGTCTGGAACCAAACCTGCAATATCTCCTAGGTATGCCTGTATAATAATATTAAGGGCAGTCAGTGAACAATTCACACTCATATTATTTCACAGTCAAATTTCTAGTTTTTTTTTTAATGTACACTACTGTTACACCAGATATGAGTTGCACTGGTGTGACACTGTGCCCTGGCAGGCCCTGAAACGCACACGTGTGAAGGAAACTGACTGCTATTATTTCACAGTCAAATTTCTATTTTTTTTTAATGTACACTACTGTTACATCAGATATGAGTTGCACTGGTGTGACACTGCCCTGGCAGGCCCTGAAACGCACACGTGCGAAGGAAACTGACTGCTATTATTTCACAGTCAAATTCCTATTTTTCTTTTTAATGTACACTACTGTTACACCAGATATGAGTTGCACTGGTGTGACACTGTGCCCTGGCAGGCACTGAAACCCACACGTGTGAAGGAAACTGACTGTTATTATTTCACAGTAAAATTTCTAGTGGTTTGGAAAGCAGCTGGAAGCGATCCTGATCGCTTCTAGCTGCTTTCCGGTTACTGCAGGATGCCTCGATATCGAGGCATCCTGCAATAACAAATTTTACCCCTCTGGTGCAGAGAGAGCCACTCTGTGGCCCTCTCTGCACCGGACATCGATGGCCGCATTCGTTGGTGGGTGGGAGCTGAAGTGGGAGGCGGTGGGCGGCCATCGCTGCGGTCCTTGTCAGAGAGGGGGGCGGGATCGGGGGCGGGATCGCTGGGGGCATGCGCACGTGCACGGGAGGAGGCGGGCGGGCGCGTGCATGGGGAGGGAGCGGGTGGGAACCGCTACACTACAGAAAAAAATGTTTTTATAAGTGGGAGAAAGGGGTGCAAAATATTTAGTACTTGGAAATCTAAGTGATCTGGGAGCGGGTGGGGGATTGGTCTTGGGGGGGGGGAGCTACGCTACAGAAAAATTAAATAAAAATAAAAAAAAAACATTTTATTTGCAAACTGGGTACTGGCAGACAGCTGCCCAATATGGCCCCAATAGGCCAGAGGGGGAGGTCTAGGAAGCTGTTTTGGGGGGATCAGGGAGGTTGGGGGCTAAGGGGGGATCCTACACAACAGCATATGTAAATATGCTAAAAATATATATATATAAAAAAAAGATACCTTTCATTTTAGTACTGGCAGACTTAAGATGGCGGGGACAATTGTGGGGTGGGGGAGGGAAGAGAGCTCTTTGGGAGGGATCAGGGGGTCTGATGTGTCAGGTGGGAAGCTGATCTCTACACTAAAGCTAAAATTAACCCTGCAAGCTCCCTACAAGCTACCTAATTAACCCCTTCACTGCTGGGCATAATTCATGTGTTGTGCGCAGTTGCATTTAGTGGCCTTCTAACTACCAAAAAGCAACGCCAAAGCCATATATGTCTGCTATTTCTGAACAAAGGGGATCCCAGAGAAGCATTTACAACCATTTGTGCCATAATTGCACAAGCTGTTTGTAAATAATATCAGTGAGAAAACTAAAGTTTGTGAAAAAGTTGACTATTTTTTTTAATTTGATCGCATTTGGCAGTGAAATGGTGGCATGAAATATACCAAAATGGGCCTAGATCAATACTTGGGGTTGTCTACTACACTACACTAAAGCTAAAATTAACCCTACAAGCTTCCTAATTAACCTATGCACTGCTGAGCATAATACACGTGTAGTGCGCAGCGGCATTTAGCGGCCTTCTAATTACCAAAAAGCAATGCCAAAAGCCATATATGTCTGCTATTTCTGAAAAAAGGGGATCCCAGAGAAGCATTTACAACCATTTGTGCCATAATTGCACAAAATGTTTGTAAATGATTTCAGTGAGAAACCTAAAATTTGGAAAAATTTAACTTTTTTTTTATTTGATCGCATTTGGTGGTGAAATGGTGGCATGAAATATACCAAGATGGGCCTAGATCAATACTTTGGGTTGTCTACTACACTACACTAAAGCTAAAATTACCCCAAAAAGCTCCCCACATGCTCCCTAATTAACCCCATTCACTGCTGCACATAATACACGTGTGGTGCGCAGTGGCATTTAGCGGCCTTCTAATTATCAAAAAGCAACATCAAAGCTATATATGTCTGCTACTTCTGAACAAAGGGGATCCCAGAGAAGAATTTACAACCATTTATGCCATAATTGCACAAGCTATTTGTAAATAATTTCAGTGAGAAACCTAAAGTTTGTGAAAAAATTTGTGAAAAAGTGAACAATTTTTTTTTATTTGATCGCATTTGGTGGTGAAATGGTGGCATGAAATATACCAAAATGGGCCTAGATCAATACTTTGGGATGTCTTCTAAAAAAATATATATACATGTCAAGGGATATTCAGGTATTCCTTACAGATATCAGTGTTCCAATGTAACTAGCACTAATTTTGAAGAAAAAAAAAAAAGGTTTGGAAATAGCAAAGTGCTACTTGTATTTATGGCCCTATAACTTGCAAAAAAAGCTAAGAACATGTAAACATTGGGTATTTCTAAACTCAGGACAAAATTTAGAAACTATTTAGCATGGGTGTTTTTTGGTGGTTGTAGATGAGTAACAGATTTTGGGGGTCAAAGTTAGAAAAAGTGTGTTTTTTTCCATTTTTTCCCTCATATTTTATAAAAAATTTTTTATAGTAAATTATAGGATATGATGAAAATAATGGTATCTTTAGAAAGTCCATTTAATGGCAAGAAAAATGGTATATAATATGTGTGGGTACAGTAAACGAGTAAGAGGAAAATTACAGCTAAACACAAACACTGCAGAAATGTAAAAATAGCCCTGGTCCCAAACGGACAGAAAATGGAAAAGTGCTGTGGTCATTAAGGGGTTAATGTACACTACTGTTACACCAGATATGAGTTGCACTGGTGTGACACTGTGCCCTGGCAGGCCCTGAAACGCACACTTGTGAAGGAAACTGACTGCTATTATTTCACAGTCAAAAAAGTGTTTTTTTTTTTTTAAATGTACACTACTGTTACACCAGATATGAGTGGTGGCAC
>NC_069499.1:1568125313-1568130313 GCF_027579735.1 Bombina bombina | reverse complement strand
TATTTGATATAAATTCAAATTTAGAAACACTTAGCCAGACTAATGTTACAACAATAGTAAATTATAACTAGATAGATAGCAGCAGTTTTAATATCTTATATATTTATAAAAGACCTTAATAGATAGTGGAAAAAGCTGTAACCAAACAATTCCTCCATTATAAATATTGAAAAACTAATTGCATCCAAATATATTGATAAAGAATGTATGAAAAATTTCATGAAAAAGTGTAGAGTGTTTTTTAACACCCAATACAGCAACGAATCTGGACTTGGTATATAGCTAATGAATTGACAAATATAATCAAATTTATTCATTCAGGATTGTTCCTATCTTTATTTAAGTATATACTATGTCAAATCCACATTCATTACAGTAACACAGATTGAGAGAAATTTGAAAAAAATCTATTTCCAGTAATTAATTAAGTCGAACTCAGAGTTCAAACATGAGGGGACTCTGGTACCCAGTCTAAATATCCAGAACATCTCCCTCTTGCCCAGCAATTTGTCTCTATCCCCTCCCCTAGGGGGGGTAGCCACCCTTTCAATAGCCTGCCAGCGAAAAGTGGTCAAAGCCTTATTGTGCCTTTTAGCAAAGTGCTGGACAAGAGGGGTTGTCGCTGTGCCTGAACTGATCGTAGATAAATGGTTCCTAATTCTCGTGTTGGCATCATTTGAGGTTAATCCTACATACTGTACAGAACACTCTATACATGTTATTAAATAAATAACATATGTAGTAGTACAGTTGAGGCATGTATCAATCTTAAATGTTTCTCCTGTACTAGTCGAATGGAAGCTATCAGAAAATATTGCATATTCACAAGGTCTACATTTACGTTTACCACACTTATATAGCCCTTTGTGTTGTATCCATGAGCTCTCAGACTTTCTATTAGGTTTTGGTAAGCAAGAGGGGGACAGAATATTACCCAAAGTTCTACATTTCCTATATGAACATTTTAGGCCTCTGTCCACACACTCTGCTAAACCATCGTCTGCTGCCAGCATTTTATAGTGTTTTTTTACTATTCTACAGATATCTCTGTATTGGGCGCTGTACTCAGTGACAAAGTAAGACTCACTCTTTTTCACTGGGTTGATATTATCTGATCTCTTTCTTGTATTGAGTAATGTCTTCCTATCTATCCTGGCTACCTGCCCCTGTGCTTTATCCAGGATAGTATCTGCATAGCCTCTCTCTTTGAGTCTTTTTCTCAACTCCTCACTTTGCATGCTAAAAGCTCCATCCTCTGTACAATTTCTCCTTAACCTTATAAATTGTCCCTTTGCCACTGAAAAGGGTACATGTGGAGGATGGCAACTCCTAGCATGCAAAAGTGTATTGCGTGTTATTGGCTTGCGGTATGTGTCACATATTATGCGCCCATTTCCAGTACCAGTCAAAGTCAAGTCTAAGAAACAAATGCTCTCTTTGTGGTGTTCGAAAGTAAAATTCAAACCCATATCATTATTATTGATCCCGGAAATGAAGCTGTTCAACTCATATTCCGTGCCCTTCCATATAAGAAGCAGGTCATCTATGTATCTCCTGTAAAACACAATCTGATCTTTAAATGCATTCTTATCCCCAAAGATGTGGGACAGCTCCCACCAACCCATATACAGGTTGGCGAAAGATGGTGCAAACTTGGCACCCATTGCTGTCCCACACCTCTGGAGATAGAATAGTCCTTCAAACTTGAAGTAATTGTGTGTCAGGAGATACATAGTGACTCTTCGTACATAATCCTTTAATTCATCAGAAAAATTGGTAAAATGGTGCAGAAAATATGTTATAGCTTCAAGCCCTCTCTCATGTGGTATGGAGGAGTAGAGTGATGTGACATCAATTGTCACCCAACTATACTCTCCTTCCACCCACTTTTCTTCTTCTAAGAGATTAATGACGTGTTTAGTGTCTCTCAAGTAACTTTGTAATCTGAGAACTAATGGATTCAGAATAGAATCCAACCACTCTGATAAATGCTCTGATACAGAACCAATACCGCTCACAATCGGGCGGCCTTTAACGTCATCAATACTCTTATGCACTTTGGGAAGATGATGGAAGATGGGCACAATGGGACAAGTTACATATAGATAATCCCTTGTGGATTCGTTAATGTGCCCATCTTCCAAACCATCATCCAAAAGTGTAAGACACTTTTTAAGGAAGATTGTGTATCAGACCCACACCGACATTTACTCACAACAGTGATTACGCTCCATGATTGATTTAATTGTTTTAATTGTTTCTGATGAGACTGTTGTTGCCTCTCATATGAAGTCTTAGGGCAGTAGCCATGTGGGGTTAATAAAGGATAAGACTATCTTTGGACATATACGTATATTTATTGAAGGATTGAAAAACACTTTATTTTGTTTAATTATCTGTGCATACCTGATAAAGCACAGTTTATTCATATCCTCATTTATCTAATTTGTCCATGAGGGTACTGAAAATTCAAATTTTTATTCACTTATGCCAGTGACTGATAGAGAATGTATGGATTTGGACAGAATTTTTTCTACGAATATTATGGACTATAACTTGAGTTGCTTGTTTGACGAAATGGAGAAACTACTCATTAAGGAAATGAAATTGCAATATGATATTTGGACTTTTGAAAGATACCTGAAATTAAATATGATACCAAGAGGACTTAGGCTCAATAAGTTTCCAACCTTTGAGGTCCAGGATGAGGAATTTATTGAGGCCTGGAATAGTATTCTCACTGAGTGTTCTGTTCGATTAATGTTACATTTGATATCATACAAAGTTAAATTGTTAACAACAGTAAGAGAGGAAATTGGGATACTGCAAATTGAAATGAACAGCAGAAAAAATGAAATAGATTTCCCTAAGTTTGATAATATTCTGAAAACATCTCTTACTGAGATTAAAACTTCTGTCTTGAATTTAGAGCACACAAAATATGTGAGAGATAAAACAGATTTTGACAACAAGAATGTTTATGTTTGGAACAAGACAGATAGAACAAACACAAAGAGATCACAGAATAGGGGTAGATCCAGGAGTAGGAATAGGAATAGCAATAGACATAATAGATCTCCAAGTAATACACTTACACCTACACCCCATTCTGAAAGTAACAAGAGTTCAGAAATATTAAACAACAAGGAGAAAGTAATCAGGGTCAGAGCACACAGATTGGTATCTTAAAACCGAGTAAACATCATAATGTCAATTTTCAGATTCCCAATTCACAAGTAGCTATATACAATGATGATCAGGGAGCGAAACAGAAGGAGATATTGCCACAAGCAGCAGCTAGTAGCAAAGGCTCTAAATATGTGATGAGTCAACATGTTAAACAATCTGGTCAGGCAAACCAAGATAAAGCAGAATTTGATAAGGTTTTTCACATAGCATCAGAAAAAACAGGTATAGGTCACGAGCAAATAAGGTACCCAGTAAGAGGGAACAGGACCAACACGAAGTACAAATAAACAATGTAATAAACCTTTCATCTAGAATACTCACCAAAGAACATCTTAATGTGTTGAGTCTGGGTCTTAATTTTGCACCAACTAATATGTTTAATGTTTTTGAGACCATGTTAGATCTAAATAAATTGATAAGGAACTTAACTTTACAGAAATTTTTTAGGGAATCACCATTGGAGGAGGAAACTAGGGTTGGAATTGGTATACCTGAAGCATGTGAGGGTAATTGTACCTCTTTTAAGGATGCTTGTGACATTACCACCCTTAATGCTTTGTCTATTGAAGGTCATATTGATCAGGACCACCATTCTGTAAATGAGTTTAGTGGGTTTAAACCCTCATCTGACTTTTACCCTATACATTATAGGGGCACAATACTAGAGACCTTTTACAGAAGGGTGGAGAATGATCTTTTGAGTTTAAGAGAAACGGCTGTTTCTCATGATAATTTATCACGCAATGCAAAAAGGGCATTAAATGAATTGAAAAGAATGGATGACATTACAATACGCAAGGCAGATAAGGGTGGTTCAATAGTCGTTCTTGATAGGAGCGATTATGTTAAAGAGGCCTTACGCCAATTACAGAATACTGACAATTATGTTCCGTTACCAGGTGACCCTACACAGATGTACCAAGCTACTCTAAAGACCATTTTGGATGATGGTTTGGAAGATGGGCACATTAACGAATCCACAAGGGATTATCTATATGTAACTTGTCCCGTTGTGCCCATCTTCCATCATCTTCCCAAAGTGCATAAGAGTATTGATGACGTTAAAGGCCGCCCGATTGTGAGCGGTATTGGTTCTGTATCAGAGCATTTATCAGAGTGGTTGGATTCTATTCTGAATCCATTAGTTCTCAGATTACAAAGTTACTTGAGAGACACTAAACACGTCATTAATCTCTTAGAAGAAGAAAAGTGGGTGGAAGGAGAGTATAGTTGGGTGACAATTGATGTCACATCACTCTACTCCTCCATACCACATGAGAGAGGGCTTGAAGCTATAACATATTTTCTGCACCATTTTACCAATTTTTCTGATGAATTAAAGGATTATGTACGAAGAGTCACTATGTATCTCCTGACACACAATTACTTCAAGTTTGAAGGACTATTCTATCTCCAGAGGTGTGGGACAGCAATGGGTGCCAAGCTTGCACCATCTTTCGCCAACCTGTATATGGGTTGGTGGGAGCTGTCCCACATCTTTGGGGATAAGAATGCATTTAAAGATCAGATTGTGTTTTACAGGAGATACATAGATGACCTGCCTCTTATATGGAAGGGCACGGAATATGAGTTGAACACCACAAAGAGAGCATTTGTTTCTTAGACTTGACTTTGACTGGTACTGGAAATGGGCGCATAATATGTGACACATACCGCAAGCCAATAACACGCAATACACTTTTGCATGCTAGGAGTTGCCATCCTCCACATGTACCCTTTTCAGTGGCAAAGGGACAATTTATAAGGTTAAGGAGAAATTGTACAGAGGATGGAGCTTTTAGCATGCAAAG
>NC_069499.1:1568087813-1568117813 GCF_027579735.1 Bombina bombina | reverse complement strand
AGAGGAGGTGTTATAGGAACAGTTACTGGACGAGTTATAGGAACAGCTATGGGAGGAGTTATAGGAACAGTTATGGGAGAAGTTATAGGAACCGTAATGGGAGAAGTTATAGGAACCATTATGGGAGGAATTATAGGAAAAGCTGCTGGAGGAGTTATAGGAACAGTTATGGGAGGTGTTATAAGAACAGTTGTGGGAGGAGTTATAGGAACAGTTACTGGATGAGTTATAGGAACAGTTACTGGAGGTGTTATAGGAGCAGTTGCTGGAGGAGTTATAGGAGTAGTTACTGGAGGAGTTATAGGAACAGTTACTGGACAAGTTATAGGAACAGCTATAGGAGAAGTTATAGGAACTGTTATGGGAGGAGTTATAGGAACCATTATGGGAGGAGTTATAGGAACAGTTGCTGGAGGAGTTATAGGAACAGTTACTGGATGAGTTATAGGAGCAGTTGCTGGAGGAGTTATAGGAACAGTTATTTGAGGTGTTATAGGAACAGTTATGGGAGGTGTTATAGGAACAGTTACTGGAGGAGTTATAGGAACAGTTATGGGAGGTGTTATAGGAACAGTTATGTGAGGTGTTATAGGAACAGTTATGGGAGGTGTTATACAAACAGTTATGGGAGGTGTTATAAGAACAGTTATGGGAGGTGTTATAGTAACAGTTACTGGAGGAGTTATAGGAACAGTTACTGGAGGAGTTATAGGAACAGTTATGGGAGGTGTTCTAGGAACAGTTATTGGAGGTGTTGTAGGAACAGTTATGGGAGGTGTTGTAGGAACATTTATGGGAGGTGTTCTATGAACAGTTATGGGAGGTGTTCTATGAACAGTTATGGGAGGTGTTAAAGGAACAGTTTTAGGAGGAGTTATAGGAACAGTTATGGAAGGTGTTATAGGAACAGTTATGGAAGGTGTTATAGGAACAGTTATGGGAGGAGTTATAGGAACAGTTATGGGAGTTGTTATAAAACAGTTATGAGAGGTGTTATAAGAACAGTTATGTGAGGTGATATATGAACAGTTATAGGAGGGGTTATAGGAACAGTTATGGGAGTTGTTATAAAAACAGTTATGGGAGGTGTTATAAGAACAGTTATGTAAGATGTTATAGGAACAGTTTTGGGAGTAGTTATATGAGTAGTTATGGGAGGTGTTATAGGACCAGTTATGGGAGATGTTATAGGAACAGTTGCTGGAGGAGTTATAGGAACAGTTACTGGAGGAGTTAGGAACAGTTACTGGAGGAGTTAGGAACAGTTACTGGATGAGTTATAGGAACAGTTACTGGACAAGTTATAGGAACAGCTATAGGAGAAGTTATAGGAACCGTTATGGGAGGAGTTATAGGAACAGTTGCTGGAGGAGTTATAGGAACAGTTACTGGATGAGTTATAGGAGCAGTTGCTGGAGGAGTTATAGGAACAGTTATGTGAGGTGTTATAGGAACAGTTATGTGAGGTGTTATAGGAACAGTTATGTGAGGTGTTATAGGAACAGTTATGGGAGGTGTTATAAGAACAGTTATGGGAGGAGTTATAGGAACAGTTATGTGAGGTGTTATAGGAACAGTTATGTGAGGTGTTATAGGAACAGTTATGGGAGGTGTTATAGAAACAGTTATGGGAGGTGTTATAGAAACAGTTATGGGAGGTGTTATAGAAACAGTTATGGGAGGTGTTATAAGAACAGTAATGGGAGGTGTTATAGTAACAGTTACTGGACGAGTTATAGGAACAGCTATAGGCGAAGTTATAGGAACCATTATGGGAGGACTTATAGGAACCATTATGGGAGGAGTTATAGGAACAGTTGCTGGAGGAGTTATAGGAGCAGTTGCTGGAGGAGTTATAGGAACAGTTATGTGAGGTGTTATAGGAACAGTTATGTGAGGTGTTATAGGAACAGTTATGGGATGTGTTATAGGAACAGTTATGGGAGGTGTTATAAGAACAGTTATGGGAGGTGTTATAGGAACAGTTACTGGAGGAGTTATAGGAACAGTTACTGGAGGAGTTATAGGAACAGTTACTGGAGGAGTTATAGGAACAGTTATGGGAGGGGTTATAGGAACAGTTATGGGAGGGGTTATAGGAACAGTTATGGGAGGGGTTATAGGAACAGTTATGGGAGGTGTTCTATGAACAGTTATGGGAGGTGTTCTAGGAACAGTTATGGGAGGTGTTATAGTAACAGTTACTGGAGGAGTTATAGGAACAGTTACTGGAGGAGTTATAGGAACAGTTATGGGAGGTGTTATAGGAACAGTTATGTGAGGTGTTATAGGAACAGTTATGGGAGGTGTTATAGAAACAGTTATGGGAGGTGTTATAGAAACAGTTATGGGAGGTGTTATAAGAACAGTAATGGGAGGTGTTATAGTAACAGTTACTGGACGAGTTATAGGAACAGCTATCGGCGAAGTTATAGGAACCATTATGGGAGGACTTATAGGAACCATTATGGGAGGAGTTATAGGAGCAGTTGCTGGAGGAGTTATAGGAACAGTTATGTGAGGTGTTATAGGAACAGTTATGTGAGGTGTTATAGGAACAGTTATGGGAGGTGTTATAGAAACAGTTATGGGAGGTGTTATAGAAACAGTTATGGGAGGTGTTATAAGAACAGTAATGGGAGGTGTTATAGTAACAGTTACTGGACGAGTTATAGGAACAGCTATCGGCGAAGTTATAGGAACCATTATGGGAGGACTTATAGGAACCATTATGGGAGGAGTTATAGGAGCAGTTGCTGGAGGAGTTATAGGAACAGTTATGTGAGGTGTTATAGGAACAGTTATGTGAGGTGTTATAGGAACAGTTATGGGAGGTGTTATAGGAACAGTTATGGGAGGTGTTATAAGAACAGTTATGGGAGGTGTTATAGGAACAGTTACTGGAGGAGTTATAGGAACAGTTATGTGAGGTGTTATAGGAACAGTTATGTGAGGTGTTATAGGAACAGTTATGGGAGGTGTTATAAGAACAGTTATGTAAGATGTTATAGGAACAGTTTTGGGAGTAGCTATATGAGTAGTTATGGGAGGTGTTATAGGAACAGTTGCTGGAGGAGTTATGAGAACAGCTATGGGAAGAGTTATAGGAACAGTTACTGGATTAGTTATAGGAACAGTTACTGGAGGAATTATAGGAACAGTTACTGGAGGAGTTATAGGAACAATTACTGGACGAGTTATAGGAACAGCTATGGGAGGAGTTATATAAACAGTTATGTGAGGAGTTATAGGATCAATTATGGGAGGTGTTATAGGAACAGTTGCAGGAGGAATCATAGGAACAGTTGCTGGAGGAGTTATAGGAACAGTTACTTGAGGCATTATAGGAACAGTTACCGGGGGAGATATATGAACAGTTATGGAAGGAGCAATAGGGATAGTTATAGAAGGAGTTATAGGAACAGTTAGAGGAGGTTTTATAGTAACAGTTATGAAAGGAGTTATAAGAACCGTTATGGGAGGTGTTATAAGAACAGTTATGGTAGGAGTTATAGGAACAGTTATGGCAGGTGTTATAAGAACAGTTATGGGAGGAGTTATAGGAACAGTTATTGGAACTGTTATAAGAACAGTTATGGGAGGTGTAATAAGAACAGTTATGGGAGGTCTTATAGGAATAATTATGGGAGGAGTTATAGGAATAGTTATGAGAGTTTTTATAGGAAAAGTTATAGGAGGTGTTATAAGAACAGTTATGGGAGGTGTTATATAAATAGTTACGGGAGGTGTTATAAGAACAGTTATGGGAGGTGTTATAGGAACATTTAAGGTAGGAATTATAGGAACAGTAAGGGGAGGTGTTATCGGAACAGTAAGGGGAGGTGTTATCGGAACAGATATGGGAGGTGTTGTATGAACAGTTATGGGAGGAGTTATAGGAACAGTTAGGAGAGGAGTTACAGGAACAGTTATGAGAGGAGTTTTAGGAATAGCTATGGGGGGAGTTATAGAAACAGTTATGGGAGGAGTTAAAGGGACAGTTAGGGGAGGAGTTATATGAGCAGTTAGGGGATGTGTTATAGGAACAGTTATGGGAGGAGTTAAAGGAACAGTTAGGGTAGGAGTTATAGGAACAGCTATGGGAGGAGTTATAGGAACAGCTATGGGAGGAGTTATAGGAACAGCTATGGGAGTAGTTCTAGGAACAGTTAGGGGAGAAGTTATTGGACCAGTTATGGGAGAAGTTATAGGATCAGTTAGGGGATGAGTTATAGGAACAGTTATGGAAGGAGTTATATGAACAGCTATGGGAGGAGTTATAGGAACAGTTAGGGGAGGTGTTATAGGAACAGTTATGGGATGTGTTATAGGAACAGTTATGGGAGCTGTGATAGGAGCAGGAAGAGATTTAGGAGCAGTGTTATAGAAACTATTGAGGGAGGATAGGCTAGATTACAAGTGGAGTGCTAAATTTGCCCAATCGTGGGCACGCTATAATTAACCAGCAATTACAAGTGGCTGACTATTTCTATTTTTTACGAGCTTGCAGTAGCAATTAGCGCTTATGAAATTAACCAGAGATCAGATTTCAGGTAAATTTTACAAATCTGCCACAAATGGTAGTGTATTTTATAAAAAAAAAATATGTCAGCATCTTTATTTTTTAATAAAATAACTGCACTAGGCAGTATTTTGTGCCTAAAGTTCGTAGGAGTGGGGTGTTAAAAAAAAAAAAAAAAAGGCACTGAAAAATGCCTTTACGGTGCGGTCTATGGGAACTGTGTGTTCCCTTGAAATATATATTTATTTGCTTATATACATATATTAACACATAAATATGTCTCTGACGGCATCAGAATGAGGCCCCCATATGAGCCTGTGGAAGCACACTCTCGTGAGCGCAATTGCTGTGAACTTGTAATACCAGCGCACATTAGCGTGGTATCACAAATGGCGCATAAATATCTCTTTCTTGAAATTGATATTTAGCGCTTCACTTGTAATCTGACCCTGAATAATAGACTAGATTAGATTAGATTCTAATACAACTTAACTATAAAACACTGAATTTAGATTCATTACATTAGTCAAAATATCGCAATGTAGAATGATGTGAGAATAAATTGTTTATTATATGGCATCTTATAATGAAATTATTATAACCACAGACTTAATTACTGGTGTGTAGAAGGTGTGGTTGTTAGCAGGATTACAGCTCTTGGGAACTTGGATCAGATCAAGGTGAAATATATATTATTATTATTATAAAAATGTAAACACATATTCTAATGGTGGGACTGCAGTCTCTCTTTCTTGCAAATGGGCATTTTGGTTGGGATTCTGTACTGAGGGTAAATGTATAGATATAGATACAAACAGCTTGAGTTTACTGCTCATTCAAATTATAAATAGCTGGGAAATCACTGTTTTCAGTTACCTCAAAATACTAACGGCTAGATTACGAGTTTTTGTCAGTAATGGTGTGCGGTGTTAACGAGCCTTTTTTTCTCACCACTCACTTAAAGGGCCACTGTAAGTAAATATTTTCTATGCCTGTTACTAACTAACTACCCCAAATATGCTTTTTATCAATAGCATTTCATTAACGTATCTCTACCGTATATCAGAAATCTTGTCTGCAAATTTAATTGTTTTCCAAACCCACTCCGTGGGTATCCTTTGCTCTGTACCAATCCGTTTACAATACCTAGGTTTCAAAATGGTGCTTTAAACACAAAGTTATTGGTTTAAGTATTTTGAACATGCAGTGCTGAAAATAGTGGGCAGGATAACGTGACATCATCGGCAAATAAAAGATATAACTTTTAGAACGTTATGAAACTTCGTTTTGGAGAAAATATAGGTCAGTAGGTTTTAATTAATGTTTATAAATTTTAATATGTTAGTTGTTTAGCTTAAAAATTATAACAGAAAGTAATCCTTTAAAACAACACTGGTATTACGAGTTTTTTGAAACCTGGCGTTAGCCGCAGAAAAGTGAGCGTTGAGCAAAATTTAGCTCCACATCTCACCTCAATACCAGCGCTGCTTACGTTAGCGGTGAGCTGGTAAAACATGCTCGTGCACGATTTCCCCATAGGAAACAATGGGGCTGAGCCGGCTGAAAAAAACCCTAACACTTGCAAAAAAGCAGCGTTCAGCTCCTAACGCAGCCCCATTGTTTCCTATGGAGAAACAGTTTCTAAGTCTACACCTAACACCCTAACATGAACCCCGAGTCTAAACAAACCTAATCTTATACTTATTAACCCCTAATCTGCTGCCCCCAACATCGCTGAGACCTGCATTATATTATTAACCCCTAATCTGCCGCTCCGTACACCGCCACCACCTACATTATACCTATGAACCCCTAATCTGCTGCCCCCAACATCGCTGACAAATACATTATATTTATTAACCCCTAATATGCCACCCTCAATGTCGTTGCAACCCACCTACAATTATTAACCCCTAATCTGCCACCCCCAATGTCGACGCCACTATAATAAAGTTATTAACCCCTAAATCTAATTCTAACCCTAAACCTAACCCCCCCTAACGTAAATATAATTTAAATAAATCGAAATAAAATAACTACAATTAACTAAATTAGTCCTATTTAAAACTAAATACCTATAAAATAAACCCTAAGATAGCTGCAATATAATTAATAGTTACATTGTAGCTATCTTAGGGTTATTTTTATTTTACAGGCAAGTTTGTATTTATTTTAACTAGGTAGAATGGTTATTAAATAGTTATTAACTATTTAATTACTACCTAGCTAAAATAAGTACAAATTTATCTGTAAAATAAACCCTAACCTAAGTTACAATTACACCTAAAACTACACTATAAATATAAATAAATGAATTACCTAAATTAAATTAAACTAATTACAATTAAATTAAATAAACTAAAGTACAAAAAACAAACACTAAATTAAAAAAAATAATAAAATAATTACAAGTTTTTAAAACTAATTACACCTAATCTAATCCCCCTAATAAAATAAAAAGCCCCCCAAAATAAAAAAGCCCTACCCTATACTAAATTACAAATAGCCCTTAAAAGGGCCTTTTGCAGGGCATTGCCCCAAAGTAATCAGCTTTTACCTAAAAAAAACATAATTTATGTAAGAACTTACCTGATAACTTCATTTCTTTCATATTAGCAAGAGTCCATGAGCTAGTGACGTATGGGATATACATTCCTACCAGGAGGGGCAAAGTTTCCCAAACCTCAAAATGCCTATAAATACACCCCTCACCACACCCACAAATCAGTTTAACGTATAGCCAAGAAGTGGGGTGATAAGAAAAAAGTGCGAAAGCATAAAAAATAAGGAATTGGAATAATTGTGCTTTATACAAATAAATCATAACCACCAGAAAAAAGGGTGGGCCTCATGGACTCTTGCTAATATGAAAGAAATGAATTTATCAGGTTCTTACATAAATTATGTTTTCTTTCATGTAATTAGCAAGAGTCCATGAGCTAGTGACGTATGGGATAATGACTACCCAAGATGTGGATCTTCCACGCAAGAGTCACTAGAGAGGGAGGGATAAAATAAAGACAGCCAATTCCGCTGAAAAAAATCCACACCCAAAATAAAGTTTAAATCTTATAATGAAAAAAACTGAAATTATAAGCAGAAGAATCAAACTGAAACAGCTGCCTGAAGTACTTTTCTACCGAAAACTGCTTCAGAAGAAGAAAACACATAAAAATGGTAGAATTAATAAAAGTATGCAAAGAAGACCAAGTGGCTGCTTTGCAAATCTGATCAACTGAAGCTTCATTCCTATACGCCCAGGAAGTAGAAACTGACCTAGTAGAATGAGCTGTAATCCTTTGAGGCGGAGTTTTACCCGACTCGACGTAGGCATGATGAATCATAGATTTTAACCAAGATGCCAAAGAAATGGCAGAAGCCTTCTGACCTTTCCTAGAACCGGAAAAGATAACAAATAGACTAGAAGTCTTTCGGAAATCCTTAGTAGCTTCAACATAATATTTCAAAGCTCTAACTACATCCAAAGAATGCAACGACTTTTCCTTAGAATTCTTAGGATTTGGACACAATGAAGGAACCACAATTTCTCTACTAATGTTGTTAGAATTCACAACCTTAGGTAAAAATTTTAAAGAAGTTTGCAACACCGCCTTATCCTGATGAAAAATCAGAAAAGGAGACTCACAAGAAAAAGCAGATAATTCAGAAACTCTTCTAGCAGAAGAGATGGCCAAAAGAAACAAAACTTTCCAAGAAAGTAATTTAATGTCCAGCGAATGCATAGGTTCAAACGGAGGAGCTTGAAGAGCCCCCAGAACCAAATTCAAACTCCAAGGAGGAGAAATTGACTTAATAACAGGTTTTATACGAGCCAAAGCTTGTACAAAACAATGAATATCAGATAGACTAGCAATCTTTCTGTGAAAAAGAACAGAGAGAGCAGAGATTTGACCTTTCAAGGAACTTGCAGACAAACCTTATCCAAACCATACTGAAGAAACTGTAAAATTCTGGGAATTCTAAACGAATGCCAAGAAAAAATGATGAGAAAAACACCAAGAAATGTAAATCTTCCAGACTCCATAATATATCTTCCTAGATACAGTTTTACGAGCCTGTAACATAGTATTAATCACAGAGTCACAGAAACCTCTATGACTGAGAATCAAGCGTTCAATCTCCATACCTTCAAATTTAAGGATTTGAGAAACCTGATGGAAAAAAGGACCTTGCGATAGAAGGTCTGGTCTTAATGGAAGAGTCCACGGTTGGCAAGTGGCCATCCGGACAAGATCCACATACCAAAACCTGAGAGGCCATGCTGGAGCCACCAGCAGAATAAACGAACGCTCCTTTAGAATCTTGAAAAAAGAACTAGAGGCGGAAAGATATAAGCAGGATGATACTTCCAAGGAAGTGACAATGCATCCACTGCTTCCGCCTGAGGATTCCTGGATCTGGACAGATACCTGGGAAGCTTCTTGTTTAGATGAGAAGCCATCAGATCTATTTCTGGAAGTCCCCATATTTGAACAATCTGAAGAAATACCTCTGGGTGAAGAAACCATCCGCCCGGATGTAGCGTTTGGCGACTGAGACAATCCGCTTCCCAATTGTCTATACCTGGGATATGAACCGCAGAAATTAGACAGGAGCTGGATTCCGCCCATACAAGTATTCAAGAGACTTCTTTCATAGTCAGAGGACTGTGAGTTCCTCCTTGATGATTGACATATGCCACGGTTGTGACATTGTCCGTCTGGAAACAAATGAACGACTCTCTCTTTAGAAGAGGCCACGACTGAAGAGCTCTGAAAATTGCACAGAGTTCCAAAATGTTGATTGGTAATCTCGCCTCCTGAGATTCCCAAACCCCTTGTGCTGTCAGAAACCCCCATACAGCTCCCCAACCTGTCAGACTTGCATCTGTTGAGATCACAGTCTAGGTCGGAAGAACAAAAGAAGCCCCCTGAACTAAACAATGGTGGTCTGTCCACCACGTCAGAGAGTGTCGAACAATCAGTTTTAAAGATATTAATTGAGATATCTTTGTATAATCCCTGCACCACTGGTTCAGCATACAGAGCTGAAGAGGTCGCATGTGAAAACGAGCAAAGGGGATCGCGTCCAATGCAGCAGTCATAAGACCTAGAATTTCCATGCAGGGAAAGATTGAGACTGAAGGTTTCGACAAGCTGAAACCAATTTCAGACGCCTCCTTGTCCGTCAGAGACAGAATCAAGGACACTGAATCTATCAGGAAACCTAAAAAGGTTACCCTTGTCTGAGGAATCAAACAAACTTTTTGGTAAATTGATCCTCCAACCATGTTCTTGAAGAAACAACACTTATAAAAGACTGGAAAGGTTCTTTCTGGTGAAAATGAGCAAAGGGAATTGAATCCAATGCTGTGGCCATAAGACCTAAAACTTCTATGCATATATAGCAACTGAAGGAAATAATAGAGACTAAAGGAACCGATAGACAGAACCCAATAAAATTATCCCTTGTCTGATAGAGACAAGGACAGTGACACAAACTATCTGGAAACCTAAAAAAGGTGACCCTTGTGTGAGGAATCAAGAGCTTTTGAAAAAAAGATCCTCTAACTATGTCCTGAAGAGTAAGTAAATCATATGAGATTCCGCATCCTCAGAAAATAATCTGAATGAAAACAGAAAAATGAAAATATGCATTTATTGTAACTAATGAAAACAAATAATGCTATCAATGACCATAAAAAGGCAAAATAGTTTGAATAAAACTCCAAAACCCGGTTCCTCAAAAGGAACTGGAAGAAATACCCCAGAAGATTCCAGGTCTGAGCAGCGCTTGAACCCCATGGGTGCCCAGCCATGCTTCAACAGTACCCAAAATATATAGGACAGAAACACAGTTAAAGAAAGTGTTAGCCTTACTGGAATAAAATCAAAGAAATTTGGACAAAATAAATTTCAAAGAAGCCTTAACCTGCCCCTTACCAGCCAAGCTGGAATACGGCACGTACATCGCAATATTAGGGAGCTGATTTCGAACTCCAATTATAGACATGTTACTTGGGAAAGAACTCAGGAATTCGTTCCTTAATAAGAACAACCAAACCAGTATAAGCTTAAAGTTTTAGTCTTAGAACTCAATCTTGAAGCCCAGAGTAACAGTTAAGAATTGAATCCAATTATAAAACAAATAATTGATTATCTTAGAACAAAAGAAATATGGATTTTTTTTTTTTTTAAAAATCACAAAATTCTTCTAGCTAAAAAAGCTAAAGACATAGATTAACCCTCATTTGCAAAAATATTCAATAAAATGAAGACACAAATGAAATTATTAGCATGATAGTCCAGTTTAAAGGACCAGCCAATACAGTGGACTTGCATAATCAATAAATGCAAAACAACAAGACAAATGCAACAGCACCTAGTCTAGTAAATGTTGTCCCTTTAACAATGCTAAAATAAATCATAATCTGATACTTGATCTTAAAGTAAACAGAGAAAATTAAGCAATTGTAATATCCAAATAAATCACAGGACCAAGAAAAGTACCTGAAACTAAATAATTTTCCATAAATAAGATACAACTATCTAAAGGAAAATAAATACTATTTTGCTATAGAAACAATAGCATAATTAGTAGAATTAGAGATAGCCCCAATAAATTGGAGAACCCTCCAAATTGAGTTTAACTGCTGGCAAAGAATATAGTTTAAAACCTTTGAAAAGAAAATTCTCAGCCTATTCCATTCCCTAGTATGGGGAATTGGAAAGAAAACCTCTGAAAACACAGAAGAAATAAATAGGCAGAAATAATGTCAGCTAGTCTTAAAGAACTAGTTACCTTAATATCCAAAATAATCAACACCTTTTCAACAAAGAACAAATGTACTTTAATAAAAGAAAATTTCTGAAAGAGAAAAAAACATCATCAGAGAAGGTTAAATCAGTATGTTGTTGGTCATTTGAAACTTCAATAATTAAAAAAGAAGTGAAAAAAGACCTAAAAATTTTATTAGAAGGCACGAAGTCAGACACAGCCTTTAAAATAGAATCAGAAAAATATTTCTTATAAATCTTCTAAATATTTCTTGTAAGAAAGAAAATATATAAAGCATAAATACTAATGGATTCCGCATGTAAAAGTATAACATAATAACTTATTACAAACCATAGCTAAAGATAAACATTTATAACATTTAAAATAAATGAACTTAGCTTTGGTAGAACTGAAACTCAGTTAAGCGTTTTTCCAGAAGTGGCTTCTGATTCAGAGTCAATCTGAGACATCTTGCAATATGTAATAGAAAAAACAACATATAAAGCAAAATTGATCAAATTCCTTAAATGACAGTTTCAGGAATGGGAAAAAAATGCCAATGAACAAGCTTCTAGCAACCAGAAGCAATAAATAATGAGACTTAAATATTGTGGAGACAACAATGACGCTCCAATTTTTTAGCGCCAAAAAAGCCGCCCACATTATTTGGCGCCTAAATGCTTTTGGCGCCAAAAATGGCGCCACATCCGGTAACGCCGACATTTTTTGGCGCAAAAAAGAATGACACAATAAAATGAAGCATTTTCAGCCCCCGAGAGCCTAACAGCCCACAGGAAAAAAAGTCAAATTTTAAGGTAAGAAAAAATTGAATTATTCATATGCATTATCCCAAATATGAAACTGACTGTCTGAAAATAAGGAACGTTGAACATCCTGAATCAAGGCAAATAAATGTTTAAACACATATATTTAGAACTTTATATAAAAGTGCCCAACCATAGCTTAGAGTGTCACAGAAAATAAGACTTACTTACCCCAGGACACTCATCTACATGTAGTAGAAAGCCAAACCAGTACTGAAACGAGAATCAGTAGAGGTAATGGTATATATAAGAGTATATCGTCGATCTGAAAAGGGAGGTAAGAGATGAATCTCTACGACCGATAACAGAGAACCTATGAAATAGACCCCGTAGAAGGAGATCATTGAATTCAAATAGGCAATACTCTCTTCACATTCCTCTGACATTCACTGCACACTGAGAGGAAAACCGGGCTCCAACCTGCTGCGGAGTGCATATCAAAGTAGAATCTAGCACAAACTTACTTCACCACCTCCACAGGAGGCAAAGTTTGTAAAACTGATTTGTGGGTGTGGTGAGGGGTGTATTTATAGGCATTTTGAGGTTTGGGAAACTTTGCCCCTCCTGGTAGGAATGTATATCCCATACGTCACTAGCTCATGGACTCTTGCTAATTACATGAAAGAAAATTACAATACGCCCCCAACATTACAACCCACAAACCACACACCCAACCCTACTCTAAAACCCACCCAATCCCCCCTTAATAAAACCTAACACTAACCCCTTGAAGATCACCCTACCTTGAGATGTTTTCACCCAACCGGGCAGAAGTGGACCTCCAGACGGCCAGAAGTCTTCATCCGATCCGGGCAGAAGAGGACCTCCAGACAGGAAGAAGTCTTCACCCAGGCGGCATCTTCTATCTTCATCCATCTGCAGCTGGTCCATCTTAAAGCCAGCCGATGCAAAGCATCCTCTTCTTATGACATCCAACTGAAGAATGAAGGTTCCTTTAAATGACATCATTCAAGATGGCGTCCCTTGAATTCCGATTGACTGATAGGATTCTATCAGCCAATCAGAATTAAGGTAGGAAAAATCCTATTGGCTGATGCAATCAGCCAATAGGATTGAAGTTCAATCCTATTGGCTGATCCAATCAGCCGATAGGATTGAGCTTGCATTCTATTGGCTGTTCCAATCAGCCAATAGAATACAAGCTCAATCCTATTGGCTGATTGCATCAGCCAATAGGATTTTTCCAACCTTAATTCCGATTGTCTGATAGAATCCTATCAGCCAATCGGAATTCAAGGGACGCTATCTTGGATAACTTCATTTAAAGGAACCTTCATTCTTCAGTTGGATGTCGTTGGAAGAGGATGCTCCGTGTTGGCTGGCTTGAAGATGGACCCGCTCTACTCCGGATGGATGAAGATAGAAGATGCCGCCTGGATGAAGACTTCTGCCCGTCTGGAGGTCCTCTTCTGCCCGGATCGGATGAAGACTTCTGGCTGTCTGGAGGTCCACTTCTGCCAAATTTTAATATGACTAAGCTACAAATCTACAGTTAAAACTAGTGTAATGATCTTCATGAAGCACATAATGGTGATCGATTCTGTGGAGTAGATTTCGATGAGCAATCGATCCAGAGATGTTGCACTTCAAAGATACATTATTTTGATGTTATTTGTATACATTAGAAAAGATGTGTTTCATGAGCATGCAAACAAAAACTATTTTGTGAGTTATGTCAATCTGTTTATCATGCATATCATGCAAGCCATACTGATTTATAGATATAGATAGACTGTAGAATCCTAGAGATGTGTAGTTTTCAAACTGAACCAGATTAGACCGACAGCCATTAGAGACTGAAGCAGATATTTTAAAAATCAGCTTAGTTATAAGGAGATCTAAAGGGATGAGAATTATTAGAGCTTTTGTAATATATAGTAAAAAATATTTCTGTTTTTATATAAACATTTAGGGCTCCATGTACTAAGCCGTCTATTCATCCGTCATTGTAGACGCGGCTAAACTCGCCATTACTCGCCGTGGGCGAAATGGTGTCCGCTGTTGCCATGTACTAATAATCTCATAATAAATAGACACGTCTAGCCCGCCGCGAGCAGTGGCGGAATATTGATAAATTTGACGCCTCGCTCGCCGCGACTAAGCTGATGTACTTAACTTTCAGTTGAATTGTCTGGCCAATTGTTAACACGTGACATGCAAGGTGTCACTAACGTCATAGTAGTCGCGGGAATAGAATTTTGTTCCTATAAAAGTACAACTTTTGTAAACAACTTTATTATTGTTGCAAAATTTTGGGAGAGTGATTACAGAGCGTTATTTTTTGTGATCTTTATTTACAAATTCGATATGGCTTCATCTGGATCTGAAACCGCTTCAAAATCCAAGAATCCTCACTTTTCTCATCAGCAAAACGTCGTTTTGATTGACATGATTATTGACTCTTATGATTATTTGTTTGGATAGTTTCAGAAGTCCCGGAATAGCTTGTGAACGAGCCGTCATCGGCTCTAAATGATCTTCAATCTCTCGATACAGGTGTAATATGGATTCACAATCAAGCCAGAATCTTTGTATGATCTCTCGGTCAGAAAGGCCGTGCAAACCAACCCGTGGAAGGAATACACGGGGGACACAAACTCTCCTTCTTCTAACCATACAATTAGCGACATTTCCAGTATTCTGTTTTCTAGCCCGGATTTGCATCACACGGAGAATAAACAAATACAGAATTCTCTCCATAGCTGCTGAAATGAACAATGTAAGTACAATGCTGATATTACTGCCTTTTATATATGTCTAGACTGGCGTCTACATTGACTTTCCTATTGTTTTGTAGCTTGCCCGCCACCTAAAAGGTGGCGAGGCAAAAATAACGAGGTGGGGGCGGAGATTGACGCGAGCGGACAAATAGATTTTTTAGTACATTCGTTTTTGGCGAGTTGGTGGTCAAATGTGACTAATTACAGTGAAAAATGGAGAGGTAGCGAGGTTTGGCGGATAAGTACGCTCGCAATTTTAAAGATGCGAGTTTTAACATAATTGACGGCTTTGTACATATCAGTTTGCGAGTTTTGACGCGAGATTTGTTGCGGGTAGCTCGCTGACTGCTTAGTACACGGAGCCCTTAGGGTCAGATTACAAGTGCAGCAATATTTAATGCTCCTGCTAGAGCATTAACTGTGCTAGAAGTAAGCGTTTAGCACTCGTTACACATAAATACATAAATAGCTATGTACACACATATATATATATATCGATTTTTAGACTTTAGATTGTTGTGCTCCACTTGTAGTCTAACCACATAATTTTCTAGTTATGAGACTTTCCTTAACCACTTGCAGTCAAGGACAAAAGACTACTCAAACACAAAACTTTCCATAAGCCATGATCACATGGTGATTTAGAGATTTCTATTGTATGAGATTTAACACACAAATAGTAAAACATTTTTTTTTTTACTGGAGTAAGTTTTGAATCTATGGTTTTAAACATTGGAATGAGATCGATCTCCTCCTCTGGATACTTGTCCATTAACTGTTTTACATTGCATTAATTGTTTTACATTGTATACAAAGTACACCACAGACACAGGTTAAATGTGTTTATAAGTAATCTTTTTGTATAACTTATTTTCTAAACCATACCCAGAATGAGCTGTGAGTCGCTTTGTAAATTGCAGTTTGAGCATTGCTATCTTACTATTAAAATTAAAAAATACATTTTGTTTTTGTGAGGGGCTTGAAAGTGAGAAGACACCCAAGTACTAGTGCTCTGTCCCTTTGACTGTTTCATCACATAGGCCCCGATTCTAAAAAATGTGCAGGTCAAGAGGTGGCTTTCTATGCGAATAATTGCAGGGGCAGCCCTCATGGAATTCTAAAAAATAAAAAGGATCTGTCCCTGCAAGTGGCAATATGTCTGCCATACAATGAGAGCTAAAAACAAAAAGAGGAGTCCCGGAACCAAAGGTAAAAAATTCAAAAAATATTAATCATCCAAAATATTAAAATGAGGAAATGCACAAACAAGTTTGTCAACAGGACAAGGCTAGGCAGATAGGTAGGCAAACCATGAGAGCTCTCTGCAAGGTAAAGGTCTGCAAGGGAGGGCAAAATAGAGAGGGGGAAACTGTTTAAAAACGTGAATATTACCCTTACTACAATACAGATGTGTATTAGATAACAAGCTGTGTAAATTATCTTCACTAGACATTTATTTGTTGTTATAGCAGACACAAATAAATCTATATTTAATTCTCCAGTTAACTGTTCTAATGTTTAGATTTCTACATTCCCTATTTGAAAGTAAAATGTTGTTATCACTGTTAAAGCATTTCTTAAGCTGTCTATAGTGTAAATAACTGGAATCTGTGATGGTATAAAACAAATACACAGAAGGGCGCCCCCTAGTGTAATAAAGTACAGATGGTGTACAAATATGTGATAACAGATGTTCAGGTACTCACACGTGTGGCAGCACTCACTCGTGCTTAGTAGTGCATACTGGAATCTCACTGTGTCCCAGCTTACTGTTCTTTTCCCACAGGTCTCAGTCTAGGCTGTAGTCTCCAACCGCAAACAAACATGGACAGGCTCTCAGTCAAGTGAAAAGTTTTAAAATCACTTTTATTAAAACAATGGTCTTTAAAAGCACAGTGTATACAAATATCACTGTGTATTAAATGCAACCAGTTACTCAGCTAGCTTGCTGTTTCCTCAGGCAAACAGCAAGCTAGCTGTCTGTCTATCTGTCCATCAGTCCAGTACCCAAAGCTTTACATCCAGACCTCCCAATTACCCAGGGGTACCGTTTTCTTTGGACTGTTTAAGTCCCACACATGACCCTAGATAACCACACATCCCCACACATGACAAATCTCTCATGTCCATGACACACCCACAGCTCCACCCCCCCAACAGTAGCCCCACCCACCAAACACTTGTGACCAATACCCACAAGAACCCTCACCTCCCTCTATGGGAAAGCAACTTAAAGGAATAGGAAAGTCAAGATGAAACGTACATAATTCAGACAAAACATGTCATTTTAAGACATTTTTAAATTTACTTATATTGTCAAATGTATTTTGTTCTATTGGTATCCTTTGATGAAACGCATATGCAAATATCCTCAGCAACAGTAATGCACTACAGGGAGCTAGCTGCTGTTTGGTGGCTAACCACAAATGTCTCTTGTCATTGGCTCACCAGATGTGTTCAGCTAGCTCCCAGTAGTGCTTTGCTGTTCTGGAGCTGATTTCTGTTTCTACCCTTTTGCAGGGGATAAGCACATAGTTATATGCAACCAATAGTGCAATAATAAAATGCTCTAACATATCAAAGCATGTTTGCACCTTTATACCCCTTTAATTAAGAACAAGTGCTGCATTTAATAGCTATTTTGATCTACTAATGAAAACAACTCTTCAGCTGATCTCTTCTACTACACATTTGTAAGCGACATAAAAATATTGCCCCCTGAAGCTTTCAATTTGTGGAGCTATTGATACTTTTTACCTCCAACACTGTACAGCACCTCAGAGTGTTTCTTATGTTTATTCATTTTGTTTCACTAATAAGAATCCAAAGACTTGCTCCATAAACAATGCGTTCATGTTTACAAGAGAATGGTTTTCTGTTTGCTTTTGAAATGGGAAATGCATACAGTTCCATTTTAACCTTTGTAGTGAGAAGTTTGTTACAAATAACAAATGAGAGAAGCTTCTATAATCATAAAACTGATACTATATAAACCATGTTTAGTGCTAAGGGACAGGCAAACTGATCTTAAAGGGATATTGTTCTAAAAAAATCCACTCTTCCATCTAAAAGAGAATGTTTCTGATATCTGGTATAACAGTACTTATTTATTTTATTTTTTTAATGGATGTTTTAGTGTTAAAGTGAATGTAAATTTTCTCTTAATTAGTACTCAATATCAATTCACAATCATTGCATTAGTTAAAACGCATTATTTTTTTTACAAAAAATTCAAAATATCTATTTATATTTTATATGTAAACTTAGCTCCGTTTTCGTTTCTAACTCCTCCCATCCATTTCTTCCGGTATTTCGGCCACATTACGTATAGAGCGGCCCCTCCTGCTCTATTACGTATTTGAAAAGCTTGTTCAAGATTATTAGTTATTTTGCGCATGCGCTTAACACTCAGTGTCTAATATGCGCATGTGTTAGTACTGTTTACTAAATCTCTATCGGCACTGATGTATTATCATCTAAACAAGTGCTGGGAACGCATGCGCATAAAGAATTTCTGACGTCTCCGAAAAGGGGCTGGACGCCACGGGGTGTGAAATATTATTAGTAGAATGGAGTGTCAATAAACGTTGGATATGCGGTCCAAAATGGCGGGCGGAGGAAGCGAGTAAGACAATTCCGAATAAATAGGTTTATATATCGATTAAATGGTAGATTAAAAAAAAACGATGAATTAAAGTCCACTTAATTTTGATTGTTAAACAATATGTGATTGGGCGATAGCATTGACTTTACATCCACTTTAATAAACCTACATTCCCTATAGGATTTTTTCCAGCCAGTGAGCAATAGATACCTATTTATCAGCTCTATACAAACAGACACTTCCTAACATTTTCATTTTAAAATGAAATATTATTTGTTATTTTTTCAATCTAAAATATAATGAATGTGTTTAAAGTGAATGTAAAGTTGATTGAATGAGTGCCCGTTTTTTAAAATTACTTTTAAAAACAGGGGCACTTTCATTCATTACACTTTACATTGCAATGTTTGTTTTAAATACCTTTTTCTTTAGGAAGCCCGGACCCCAATCCTACGCCCAAATCTCCTCTGTACTTAGCATATCAATGACGAAACCGTCTTCCTCCAATCGTTGTGCGGCCTCACGAGATGGACGCTCTGGGGTGAACACCATGATTAGAGGAAGCCGTTTTCGTCATTGCTGAGGTAAGTACAGAGGAGCTGTGGGCGGAGAATCGCCGGTCTGGGTTCCCTAAAGAAAAAGGTATTTAAAAAAAATGTTGTAATGTAAAGTTTAATGAATGAAAGTGCCCCTGTTTTTAATAGTATTTTTAAAAAAACAGGCACTTATTCATTTAACTTTATTTTCACTTAAACTGCTGCTCTTTCATATAGTAACTAGAATGCGAAAGCTAGGGCAAGAGGGATAGGATTAATTGGTAAGACTCTGTAGTCCTGGCTATAGGAAGGAAGATGTGAAACATTTTAGGAAGAGTTCATTAGGTCGGGGCAGTATGAACTTGCTTTACAAGGGGATCTGCAAAAATTAGAAGGTTCTAAATTTTGGAAGTAAAAATAAGCAGGCAATGTATTATTTAAATGGGACAAGACTTAGCCAACCAGAGGAGGAAAGGGATTTGAGAATAATAATAGATAACAAGCTAAAGATGGGTGCACAAGGCAGGGCACTGGCTTCTAAGATACTAGCATGTATTAAAAGAGGCATTGATGCAAATGAGAAAAGCATATTTCTGTTAGTATAAATACCTGGTAAGACCTCACCTTGAATAGGGAGTGCAGTTCAGGGTACCGATCTCAAAAAAAGAAGAGAAGGGCCACAGAGCTAATAAGGGGAATTGAGAATTTAAGCTTTGTTGAGAGGTTAGCAAAACTGTCTCTGTTTTCTCTAGAAAAAAAGGTGTTTGAGAGGTGACATGATTACTTTATATAAATATATTCAAGTCCCATGTATAGAGATGGCAGAAGCTATGTTTATTCCAAAAAAATTGTTTGCGACAAGAGTTCACAATTTATGGCTGGAGTGAATTAGATTTGATCTCCTGCAACGTAAATGTTTTTTCTCTGTGGAGCAGTCAAATTGTGGAACTTGTTACCCGAGGAGGTAGAGAATGCCATTACTTTAGATACATTTAAAAATGGTTTAGATAATGTACATTTCTGTCAAGAAACATAATTCAGGGATAAGATTGCTTGTGTTAAATTGGTCACTGTTTTTTTAATGGGATTAATTAAAGCTAAACTGGAGCTTATTTGTACTGTAAGTATATTAAGATTTGTATAGGTTGAACTCAATGGTCTTTTGTATTTTTTCAACCTCATCATTCATCTACTATGAGTTGTAAAAGCAGTTAGAGAAACTATGAGCTCGTTTCCATGGATTCTGTAAAAACAGAGCTGTAAACTACCAAAACGGTACCAGGTCTCCATTGAAAAATATTGTGCAGTACGTGCAGTTGCTCTTTTCGTGTAGATGTAAGTTAATGTTGTGTTAAGCTTTCCTCCAACATCGGATTTCTTAAAAATAACGTCATAACAAGTTTTTTGCTATAGTAACCTGACCTTACACTATAAAATTTACGTTTAATGCCTGCACTCCTTATCTGTGATCACCTCTAAAGAGAAAGAAAAACAAAGATACATTGAATTCATTAAAAAGTTAAATGAAAAATGTTTTATTTAATGAAAAAAACTTTTTTTTTGTTTTATTCCATTTTTAAATGTATTTCTAAAAATAATATTAAGTGCTGCTCTAGGCATAGAACTAGTTGGAATTATGGAGATATCTGCTTGATTATATTTTTATATGTAAATACATATTGATATTTAAATAGGAACTTATATACAAATAGTCCCTTTACCTGGGCCAGAAATAAATATTACAAGTAACAATCAGTTTATAAAGTGAAACACTTGTATTGTTTGTAAACTTTAATATCTCAATAGAAAAGAGGCCTCAAAAAAGCGTATTTTTCCTCTTTTACACTTAGTTCTTCATGCCGTAATATGTGAGATCATATCAAAAGCTTCCGACAGTGTTTTACCTGTTTGCGCTGTCAATGGAAACCTGGTGTAAATTTGCACTTTTCAGCTTCAATTATTTTCTATGGGTCACGTAATTAGTTTTTTCGGCTGTCAGTAAAGCTGGAAAATGCTCCACCGTAAACTGTCGATAAGTTTAATGACTTTCAACAGCAGTTTTTTTTTATTTTACAACCTCGCAAAAACCCTAATTGCGGCTCAATGAAAACAAGCCCTATGATAGGAATTTTTGAAGATATGAGTTAGGGAAGTATTAAATTATAGGCGTATAGTAGCTGGTGTAGGGAGCAGTATAGGAGCACATAGTAGAGGAGTTAATGGGGGTCATGTAGACATGAAAATAATTAAGCAGCTGGGGGAATTAAAAGGGGACAGGGAATTTTAAGGGACATTAGATAAATTAATATTTACATTAAGTTGACAAGATAAAGGGACAGACTGGGGACCAAATAATTAAAGGAAAAGGAGGAGAGGAACTAAAAAGGAACAGGTAGAAGAGCTAATTATTCAAAGTAAGCAGGGGAGGAGCTAATGAGCAGAAGTGGAGGACGTGGAACATAAAATTGATTTTTTGTGGAAGATAAATAGAAAGTGGGGAAAAGCTAAAAATAAGGAACTGTTACAGGAGAAACTAAATGGAACAGGTAGAGCGGATGATAAGGGGTAGTAACTGCAGGTGATAAAAGGAACAGGTAGAGCTGATGATTAGGGTAGTAACTGGAGGCGCTAAAGGGAACAGGTAGAGCTGATGATAAGGGGTAGTAACAGGAGGTGATTAAATGAACAGGTAAAGCTGATGATAAGAGGTAGTAAATGGAGATAATAAAAGGAACAGGCAGAGCTGATGATAAGGGATAGTAACTGGAAGTGAAAAAGGGAACAGGTGAAGCTGATGATAAGGAGTAGTAACTGGAGGTTATAAAGGGAACAGGGGAAGCTGATGATAAGGGGTAGTAACTGGAGGTGATAAAGGGAACAGGCAGAACTGATGATAAGAGATAGTAACTGGACGTGATAAAGGGAACAGGTGAAGCTGATGATAAGTGATAGTAACTGCAGGTGAGAAAGGGAACAGGTGAAGCTGATGATAATGGATAGTAACTGGAGGTGATAAAGGGAACAGGTGAAGCTGATGATAAGGGATAGTAACTGAAGGTGTTAAAGGGAACAGGTGAAGCTGATGATAAGGGATAGTAACTGGAATGATAAAAGAAACAGGTAGAGCTGATGATAAGGGGAAGTAACTGGCGGTGATAAAGGGAACAGGTGAAGCTGATGATAAGGGATAGTAAATGGAGGTGATAAAAGGAACAGGTAGAGCTGATGATAAGGGGTAGTAACTGGAGGTGAAAAAAGGAATTGGAAGAGCTGATGATAAGGGGTAGTAACTGGAGGTGATAAATGGAACAGGTAGAGCTGATGATAAGGGATAGTAACTGGAGGTGATAAAGGGAACAGGTGAAGCTGATGATAAGGGGTAGTAACTGGAGGTGATAAATGGAACAGGTAGAGCTGATGATAAGGGATAGTAACTGGAGGTGATAAAGGGAACAGGTGAAGCTGATGACAAGGGATAGTAAAAAGGTGATAAAGGGAACAAGTGAAGCTGATGACAAGGGATAGTAAGTGGAGGTGAAAAAGGGAACAGATGAAGCTGATGATAAGGGATAGTAACTGGATGTGATAAAGAGAAAAGGTGAAGTTGATGATAATGGATAGTAACTGAAGATGATAAAGGGAACAGGTAACGCTGTTGATAAGGGATAGTAACTGGAGGTGATAAAGGGAACAGGTGAAGCTGATGACAAGGGATAGTAACTGGAGGTGATAAAAGGAACAGGTAGAGCTGATGATAAAGGGTAGTAACTGGAGTTAATATAGGGAACAGGTGAAGCTCATGATAAGGGATAGTAACGGGTTGATAGAGGGAACAGGTGAAGCTGATGACAAGGGGTAGTAACTGGAGGTGATAAAGGGAACAGAAGAAGCTGATGATAAGGGATAGTAACTGGAGGTGATAAATGGAACAGGTAAAGTTGATGATAAGGGATGGCAACTGGAGTTGATAAAGGGAACAGGTGAAGCTGATTATAATGGATAGTAACTGGAGATGATAAAGGGAACAGGTAAAGCTGATGATAAGGGATGGCAACTGGAGTTGATAAAGGGAACAGGTGAAGCTGATGATAAGGGGTAGTAACTAGAGGTGATAAATGGAACAGGCAGAGCTGATGATAAGGGATAGTAACTGGAGGTGATAAAGGGAACAGGTGAAGCTGATGATAAGGGATAGTAACAAGGTAATAAAGGGAACAAGTGAAGCTGATGACAAGGGATAGTAAGTGGAGGTGAAAAAGGGAACAGATGAAGCTGATGATAAGGGATAGTAACTGGATGTGATAAAGAGAAAAGGTGAAGTTGATGATAATGGATAGTAACTGGAGATGATAAAGGGAACAGGTAACGCTGATGATAAGGGATAGTAACTGGAGGTGATAAAGGGAACAGGTGAAAGTGATGACAAGGGATAGTAACTGGAGGTGATAAAAGGAACAGGTAGAGCCGATGATAAGGGATAGTAATGGGAGGTGATAAAGGGAACAAGTGAAGCTGATGATAAGGGATAGTAACTGGAGGTGATAAAGGGAACAGATGAAGCTGATGATAATCGATAGTAACTGGAGGTGATAAAGGGAACAGGTGAAGCTGATGATTAGGGATAGTAACTGGAGGTGATAAAAGGAACAGGTAGAGCTTATGATAAGGGATAGTAACTGGAGGTGATTAAAGGAGCAGGTAAAGCTGATGATAAGGTGTAGTAACTGGAGGTGATAAAGGGAACAGGTAAATCTGATGATGAGGGGAAGTAACTGGAGGTGATAAAAGGAACTGGTAGAGCGGATGAAAAGGGGTGGTAACTGGAGGTGATAAAAGGAACAGGTAGAGCTGATGATAAGGGGTAGTAACTGGAGGTGATTAAAGGAGCAGGTAAAGCTGATGATAAGGTGTAGTAACTGGAGGTGAAAAAGGAACAGGTAAAGCTGATGATGAGGGGAAGTAACTGGAGGTGATAAAAGGAACTGGTAGAATTGATGATAAGGGGTGGTAACTGGAAGTGATAAAGGGAACAGGTACAGCTGATGACAAGGGGTAGTAACTGGAGGTGATAAAGGGAACAGGAAGAGCTGATTATAAGAGGTTGAAACTTTAGGTTATAAAGGGAACAGGTAAAGCTGATGATAAGGGATAGTAACTGGAGGTGATACAGGGAACAGGTAGAGCTGATGATAAGGGATAGTAACGGGAGGTGATACAGGGAACAGTTAGAGCTGATGATAAGGGATAGTAACTGGAGGTGATAAAGGTAACAGGTAGAGCTGATTATAAGGGGTAGTAACTGGAGGTGATAAAGGAAACAGGTAGAGCTGATGATAAGGGGTAGTAACTGGAATTGATAAAGGGAACAGGTAAAGCTGATGATGAGGGGAAGTAACTGGAGGTGATAAAGGGAACAGGTACAGCTGATGATAAGGGGTAGTAACTGGAGGTGATAAAGGGAACAGGAAGAGATGATGATTAGAGGTAGTAACTGGAGGTGATAGAGGGAACAGGTAGAGTTGATAAGGGAAAGTCACTGGAGGTTGATAAAAGGAACAGGTGAAGCTGATGATAAGGGGTAGTAACTGGATATAATAAAGGGAACAGGTAGATCTGATGATAAGGGGAAATAACTGGAGGTGATAAAGGGAACAGGTGAAGCTGATTATAAGGGGTAGTAACTGGAGGTGATTAAAGGAACATGTAAACTGATGATAAGGGAAAATAACTGGAGGTGATAAAGGGAACAGGTGAAGCTGATGATAAGGGGTAGTAACTGGAGGTGATAAGTAGAACAGGTAGAGCTGATGATAAGGGGTATTAAGTACAGATGATAAAGGGAACAGGTGAAGCTGATGATAAGGCATACTAACTGGAGGTGATAAGTAGAACAGGTAGAGCTGATGATAAGGGGAAGCAAGTACAGGTGATAAAGGGAACAGGTTAAGCTGATGATAAGGGGTAGTAACTGAAGGTGATAGAGGGAACAGGTAGAGCTGATGATAAGTGGTAGTAACTGTGATAAAGGAACAGGTGAAGCTGATGATAAGGGGTAGTAACTGGGGGAAACAAATGGAACAAGTGAAGCTGATGATAAGGGGTAGTAACTGGAGGTGATAAGGAGAAGCAGTAGAGCTGATGATAAGGGGTAGTACGTATAGGTGATAAAGGGGACAGGTAAAGCTGATTATAAGGGGTAGTAACTGGAGGTGATTAAAGGAACATGTAGAGCTGATGATAAGGGGAAATAACTGAAGGTGATAAAGGGAACAGGTGAAGCTGATGATAAGGCATACTAACTGGAGGTGATAAGTAGAACAGGTAGAGCTGATGATAAGGGGAAGCAAGTACAGCTGATAAAGGGAACAGGTGAAGCTGATGATATGGGGTAGTAACCTGAGGTAATAAAGAGAACAGGTAGAGCTGAGGATAAGGGGAAGTAACTGGAGGTGATAAAGGGAACAGGTGAAGCTGATGATGAGGGGTAGTAACTGGGGAACACGTGAAGCTGATGATAAGGGGTAGTAACTGGGGGAAACAAAGGGAACAGGTGAAGCTGAGGGTAGTAACTGGAGGTGATAAGGAGAAGCAGTAGAGCTGATGATAAGTGGTAGTACATACAGGCGATAAAGGGGACAGGTGAAGCTGATTATAAGGGGTAGTAACTGGTGGTGATAAGGATAACAGGTAGATCTAATGATAAGGGGTAGGTAGATCTAAGTATATGGGGATTTAGGAGATATGATAAAGGGAACATCTAGATGAGGAACTAAATATTACGTAGTTTTGTGAGGAGCTGAAGGAAAGATTTGGAGGAGCTAATAAGGTGGAGATAAAGTAAACATGTAATTATAAGTGGCAGAAAGTGAGGTATGGAGGAGCAAGTTATAAGGCCAGTTAAAGGGACAGTTCACCCAAAAACTTTCTCCCCTTTAAATTATTCCCAATGATCCGTTTTACCTGCTAGAGTGTATTAAATTGGTTGCAAGTAGCTCCTTTACTCCTATTTCAGCATTTGAAATAGCTGATTTAGCTTGTGGTTTCCCAACCTATACTGAAAGTTTTGATACTGGAGTATATGCTATTGACAAGCCTAAGTAAACACAGTCAGCAGAAGAAGTTACACTCTCAGTGTGATGCAGGATAGTTAAGTAATAAAATGATCATTTTCCATTGTTCTCTCTTTGTATTGAGCTATGGTGTTCCAGACAATTATAAGATAAGGAAGCAAGTGTGTGTACACAAAGTCATAACATAATGGGATCTGATATTACCTTAAGTTCAATCCATTGTAATAGGCTGTGGTTTCAAAGCACACAACCAGCTACTTCATATACACAAATAAACCCGAAAATGCAATTTCTCACATATTTTATACTCTGCAGGTGGTATAACAAGTAATTGAAAATACATTAATGGAAAAACAATTTTACAGTGTACTGTCCCTTTAAGGGAAGATATAAAGGTAACAAGTGAGGAAGAGTTAAGTACCACAGGCAGTTAGGGGAGGAGATACATAGAGCAGGTGGTGTTGGAACTAGTTATAAGGGGTAGTTAAAATAAAGTGATCAAGTGAAATAGAAGCTAAATATATAGGGAAATAGGAGAAGCTAATAATATGGGTCAGTTAGGGTTGAGATAAAGGGAGCAGGTGTAGAATTAGCTAATTATAGGGGGTGGTTAAGTGGGTAGCTAAAGGCAGTATGTAGAGGGGAAGCTACTTACATGGGGCATTTAGGAGATAGGACAAAAAGAGCAAATAGATGAGGAGCTAGATATAAGGGCAGATATGTGAGAAGCTGTAGGGAAGAGGTGGAAGAGCTAATATGGGGAAATTGGTTTTACATGAACAGCTGGAGGAGGAGCCAATTTAATGTGTCAGACAGGGAAGGAGACAAAGTGAGGTAGGGAGAAGCAGGTTATAAGTACAGTAAAGAGAAAATATAAATGTAGCAGATTAGTTCATTACTAAAGTCAGTTAGGGGAGGATATCAATGGAACAGGAAGGGGAGGAGGAGCTAATTATAAGAGGCAGGTAGGGGAGGAGGTGGTAATTATAAGTGGAAGGTAGGGGAGGAGGAGCTAATTATAAGTGGAAGGTAGGGGAGGAGGAGCTTATTATAAGTGTCAGGAAGGGGAAGAGGAGCTAATTATAATGGACATAAAGGGAAGGATGAGCTTATTGTAAGCAGCAGGTAGGGGTGATTGAGCTATTATAAGGAACAGGTAGGAGAGGAGGAGCTAATTATAAGGGGCAGTTAGGGGAGGAGGAGCTAATTATTAGCAGGTAGGTAAGGAGGAGCTAATTATAAGGGGCAGGTAGGGGAGAAAGAGCTAACTATAAGCAGCAGGAAGGGAAAGATGATCTAATTACAAGAGACAGACAAAGGAGGAGCTAACTATAAGCAGTAGGTAGGTGAGGAGGAGCTAAATATACTAGAAGGTAGGTGAGTAAGAGATAATTTTAGCAGGTTGGCATGGAGAAGCTTATTATAAGGGTCAGGTAGGGGAAGAGGAGCTAATTATAACCAGCAGGTGGGGAGCAGGAGGTAAATATAAGCAGCGTTTAGGGGAGGAGGAGACAATTATAACCAGAAGGTGGGGAAGAGGATCTAACTATAAGCAGCAGGTAGGGGAGGAGGATCTAACTATAAGCAGCAGGTAGGGGAGGAGGAGCAAATTATAAGCAGCGGGTTGGAGGAGGAGCTAATTATAACCATCAGGTGGGGAGTTGGAGCTAACTATAAGCAGCAGGTAGGGGAGGAGGAGCTAATTATAAGGGGCAGGTTAGGGAATCGCAAAGTATAAGCAGCAGGTAGGGAGGAGCAGCAAATTATAAGCAGCAGGTAGGGGAGGATAAGCTAGTTATAAGGGCAGGTGGGGGAGGAGCTAACTATAAGCAGCAGGTGGGAGGGGGGAATTAAATATAAGCAGCAGGAAGGGGGAGGAACTGAATATAAGCAGCAGGTAGGGGAGGATGAGCTAGTTATAAGGGCAGGTGGGGGAGGAGCTAACTATAAGCAGCAGGTAGGGAGGAGGAGTAAATTATAAGCAGCAGATAGGGGGAGGAACTGAATATAAGCAGCAGGTAGGGGAGGAGGAACTAATTATAAGCAGCAGATAAGGGAGGAGGAGTAAATTATAAGCAGCAGGTAGGGGAGGAGGAGCTAATTATAAGGGGCAGGTGGGGGAGGAGCAAACTATAAGCAGCAGGTAGGGAGGAGGAGCAAATTATAAGCAGCAGGTAGGGGGGAGGAGCTAGTTATAAGGAAAGGTGGGGGAAGAGCTAACTATAAGCAGCAGGTGGGGAGGAGGAATGAATTTTAAGCAGCAGGTAGGAGGAGGAGCTGCATATAAGCAGCAGGTAGGGAAGGAAGAGATAATTATAAGCAGCAGATAAGGGAGAAGGAGCTAATTAGAAGTAGCAGGTCAGCAGGTAAGGGAGGAGGAGCTATTTATATGCAGCAGATAAGGGAGGAGGAGCTAATTATAAACAGCAGATGGGGAGGATGAGCTAATTATAAGCAGCAGATAAAGGAGGAGGAGCTAATTATAAGCAGCAGATAAGGGAGGAGGAGCTAATTAGAAGCAGCAGATGGGGAGGAGCTAATTGTAAACAGCAGATAAGGGAGGAGGAGCTAATTATAAGATTGTTTTACATGGCATAAGCCAAAGTTGTGATAACATTATACATCTATATAAACATAAACTGATTTGCTAGTTCAGTGCTGCTTGAACTCTTCAGCGTATCAGACCAAATCAACAAAATCATTTTTATTAGCAGTTGTAAAAAAGCCTTCCTTATACAGATGACATTTGCCTTTATAGGGGTTTATAACGGATGACCTTTTTTAAAAGCACTTAAACTAGGTCTCAGCTATTTATTATATAGCAAAATTGGGGAACTGATATTATTATTATTATTATTGGGGGGGGCAAATTAATTACAAGTATGAATGCTACTGATTAACATGTGTTAAGGTTCAGATAATATTACCCTTAATAAGTGCAGTAGAAACACAATAGCGATGATGTTGCAGATGCAAAAACAGTTTATTTAGCTCGGATACAGAAGCCCAGGGATTGTTCTGGCATGTAATGGGTTATTAACTCTATTGTCACTTACCAAAGTAAGCAATGCTCTGCAGTGACTTAATGTCTGGTCCAGGCTGTCTTCTTGTCTTCTCATTTGATGTCCCTGACATTAGTCATGCCAATAGTCTCAGACACATAGTCATAATGGTTGCTGGAGGACATGGACCGGCCCCAGGAGGAGCACTGCAACGCGGAACCCCTTTTTTTGAAGGAGGAAGTGAACCTGTAGAACTTTTTGTGCCTGTTTTTCAAATACTCCCTGTAGTTCTTTGTCAGCAAGGTGTAAAGGAAGGGGTTAATACAGCTGTTGCTGTAAGTCAGGCAAGTCACCAAGTAGTTGATGCACTTCTGGGTCTGCGAAGAGAGCTGCATTGACATGTCATAGAGTCTGACCAGCTGCCAGATCCAGAAAGGAAGAAAACAAGCCCAGAAGACCAGCACAATGCTGAAGATCATGATCAGAACCTTCTGCTTTGGAGATCGTTTGTTGTCCTTCCTGTTGATTGGGTTTCTCTGGGACTCCAGGTAGGTTCTGGCTAACCTGGTGTAAAGGTAGCCTATGATCATGCCTGGTGCCATGATGCTGGTGCTGAAGAGAACTGTAAGATAGATCCTATAGGCATCAAGACTCCAAGTTGGAGCACACATCCTTTTTACTCCGGTGCCCTTTCCCTCTGTCAGGGTGACCATGAGCATCATCGGAAGAGTGAGGAGAAGCGACAGTGACCACACTGCACCAGCCATTGCTTTTCTGTAGCTCTTTGACCTTCTGACTGTGTCTAGAGGTTTGGTGACTGCCATGTACCGCTCAGTACACATCACTGTGAGGGTAAAGATGCTGGCATGCATAGTAAGTAGGTCCAGGCTGAGCAAGATCCTGCAGCCAATATCCCCAAAGTAC